>NC_041383.1:327489720-327570851 GCF_002162155.2 Triticum dicoccoides | reverse complement strand
CGGTGCCCGCACATCCAACCCCCGGGCACCCGCACCACCCAGAATCAGCCCACCAACAAAAATCGTTTCGGCCATAACTTTCTTTCCCGAAGTCCGATTTTGACGTTCTTTAGCTCGTTGAGTAGCTATTGACATCCCCCATAAATCTAGATAGGTTACAACATCATTTGACTAAATCAAAATTTTGGCACTTTGGCATCTTTGCCTAGGCCATCCACCATATCATCCCCAAAACCACCACATATTTCCGCAACCTAACCCATTTTGGTCCATTTAGCATTTGTGGTTGCTTGAGTGGTGACTTGAGTCTCCTAAGGTGTTTCGGCTACTTAGGGACGGTTGCTTTGTCATCAACCACCACCTCCACTTCCGCATTGCTAACTCTGGAACCACCTAAGCATTCCGCTACCACCATTTGACATTTTCCTTTAAGATTTTGAGTTTGCAATTTTCCATTTCCTAGGGTGTTTCGGCTAACTAGGAATGATTTGACATCGACGACACCGCTGCTCACCTTTGACAAGGATTCAACATTGACCACTCCACCATTTTGACACCCTAACCATAGGCAAGAACGGTAACCTCTGTATCATCTTGGTATCGTGGTATCCCTTCATTGTACAATCATGCCATTACATTGTTAACCCCCTTAGCCCATTTTGCATCACTTGTCTATCGAGACTAGCCTTTGAGTATTGTCTCAATGTTACTTGTGCACATTAGTGATTTGTACCTTCCATTGCATACATACAATATCATATTGGTATCATCTTGGTATCAACATATCACCCCTTGTGTCACAAGATTGTTGCCGCATATACACAATTGCTATCTTGGTTTGTGCATTTCACATAAGTGGACATGCAAAAAAAGAGAGAATAAGCTTTTAAGCAAAATGAGAGCAAAGAAGCTTGAAAGCAAGAGCCATCGCCACATCGCATACCATATTACCATATTGATCATCTTGGATCATCGTGTGCGAAACACGGGAACATCATACATATATAGCATACTTGGGATAGAAAGTTGATACATTTTGCATCTTATAGGTTGTGCACAAGTGTTGTATCCGCCTATGGAGCAATCGTGCTAGCGTCTCTCTTGAGTTGTGCAACACGAGTGTTTTTCGTGGATTCCACATTTTGTGCTCATTCCTTGGTTGCACGACCCCATTTATCTATCAGTGTGTGTGTGTTTCCGTGTGCCACCCATTGCTATTGGTCTACTTGTTTCACTTGCGAATTTGTGAATCTTTTCCAACATTATTGACTCTTGCTAACAGTTTGCATCAAAATTTTGTGCCACTATCCTCACCGAGCTGCACCATAAGCCTTACATGTATAGGTGTGAGAATTGACAAGATTCGGTACCAATTGTGCTATTTCCATGTTACATTATTGAGTGATCATTGATCCATCCTCAACATTGGATAAGGTACATTGGTCCAGTTCTTTCCTTTCTTCCACTCACATTTACTCAAGTCTTGTGATGTATAGGCAAGGCATTTCATCTCTAGTCTTCCACGACAACAATGGCGTGAACAACTACATCAACAAACGTCCATCTTCGGACTACAACGAGCAATGCAAGGCATTGAGCGACTTGCCTTCAACATTCGCCAAAATGAAGCAACGAAAAGGGACTACATTGACACCAAGTTGGACGAACAAATGGATCAAGTACGAGACATGTCGTCCAATTACAAGTCTTCTTCCACTTCGTCATCTTCAAGGCGGCGCCACCCTAGTAGCAAATCTATGGAACGCCATCGAGCTCAAGCACTACAACACCATCAAGATGAAGATGCTCGACACACGCAAACCTACAAGTCCGAACATGCTCTACTTCCCGCCAAGGATAAGCTTCATGAGCAAAATAGAATATCGTGAGACAAGCACCACCAAAGGAAGCTCCGTCTACCACGACTACTTCGGCATCTTCGCCAAGGGTTATCAAGGTATCTTCGCCTTCGAACGTACGGCATATTCGCCTACTTCCCACAAGTACGCCTACTTCGACATCATCAAGTCCAAGGCGATCACCTACGAGCGAGGGTGACACTTCCATCTTCGGAAGCCCCTCCAGGAAGATGATTGGGCATGGGATTTTCCCTTCGGTCATGGAGGAGAGTGATGAGGTGCCATCTTCGGCCTTCATCCACGGTGACGATGATGAGATGGTTGAGCATGGGATTTTCCCTTCGACCACGGCGACGTATGATGACTTGAGTGACTTGTGCCACCATATTGAGAGTGAGAGTGACTTCACCACTAGCCCCATGTATGATGAGTTTCCACAATTCCCATGCGAGTAGATCCACAACCCCCACTACTTGAGTGAGATGAGTAACTCCAACATATGTGACATTGAGTGCGCCTTTTTTGAGGGAGTGAGTGAACCACCACATAGAGAGAGTGTGATAGTTGATTGGGCATGTGAGGCCACTATGATTTCTAATGACTTAACCTCTACCTCTGTTGTGTCTTCTCCTTTGGTGCTAGGTCCCATATATGATGACGTGCCAATCCTCGACGACTTCGTCCTTCCTTTGGACAAGACGATGGCCATGGTGGAATATGATGCACCCCCACATGGTTCCATCATGATGAATATGACCACCATTTGATCTTTGCCACCTCACCTACACCACTTCATAGGAATGAAAAAGGTAACATAGGTGAAGGTGATGCTCTAGTCCCACTAGTGGACATTCTTGACATTGATTGCTTGCATGATGTTGATCCACCTATTACCATGCTTCATGCTAGTGTGACTTCCCCATGAGATGATATACCCATTTATGATGAGTTTGATGATTGCCATGTGGAGTCCATCAATTCGGATGCCATGTTACATAGGATTTCTTGTGACAATTCTCTGGGTCACATCATGTTTGACAATCTGCTTGACTTGTCATATGCTATGCATGAGATCAACCATATGTCATTGTCAGGACCCGATCCTAAGTCACACCGATCTAGCATGTAACACATCATATCACTTTGCGGCCTCACGCACGGTATTCCCACGGGTGCCACCTTTCCTGGTCCGGGACCGTTTGCGCCTTTTGGCTCACGTATATGACAGTGCCGCTAGCATCCATATGACAAAGAACCCGGGCCGACATGACTAGTCGTAAACCCAAGGTGGCGCTAACTTACAGGGACAGACATACATGACCCAGCAACAAATGTGTCGATCAACAACGTATGCACACAAGTCATAGCAAGCTATAGGGACTTAAAGGAACAACGCATGACATTTCCCCAAAGTCACAGACAAAGGAATGAAGAAGGACACATGCCGGCCATCCTAAGTGTTCCGGAGCAGTAGCAAGCTACCATGGCTCAGTGGAAGCACTAGGAGACATTTCCCAGTAAGAGAGGCTACCAAGAATAAATAACTAGGTTGTTGGATCCCACACATACCAAGCATTTCAATAACATACACACAATATGCTCAGTATGTGCAAATACAACATGACATCACAACAAAACTCTACGACTCAAATTGTTTATTCAATAGGCTCTGAGGAGCCAAGTATTACAATCATGGGTATTGCCGGTGTCAAAACCGGCGGATCTCGGGTAGGGGGTCCTGAACTGTGCGTCTAGGCGGATGGTAACAGGAGACAAGGGACACGATGTTTTTACCCAGGTTCGGGCCCTCTCGATGGAGGTAAAACCCTACTCCTGCTTGATTAATATTGATGATATGGGTAGTACAAGAGTAGATCTACCACGAGATCGGAGTGGCTAAACCCTAGAAGCTAGCCATGGTATGATTGTTATTCGTCCTACGGACTAAAACTCTCCGGTTTATATAGACACCGGAGAGGGCTAGGGTTACACAGGGTCGGTTACAATGGGGAGGAGATCTTCGTATCGTATCACCAAGCTTGCCTTCCACGCCAAGGAAAGTCCCATCCAGACACGGGACGAAGTCTTCAATCTTGTATCTTCATAGTCCGGGAGTCCGGCCAAAGGTCTTAGTCCGGCCATCCGAACACCCCCTAATCCAGGACTCCCTCAGTAGCCCCTGAACCAGGCTTCAATGACAACGAGTTCGGCGTGCAAGTTGTCTTCGGCATTGCAAGGCGGGTTCTCCTGCAAATTCTCTATATCCGTCGAATAGTGTCCGGCTTCTAGTGTGTGCTGTCCTCCTCGGCTTTATGCCCCATAATGACCATCTTCCATGCGTCAAACGAATGCGAAAAGCCAGGGGGTTTTCTTTTCACTTACCCCCCCCCCCCCGGTTGCGTTAATGAGCCTCCCATAAAAGAGACGGGGATTTAGATCCAATTCGCACCATCTTCCCTCCGCGAGTCTTCATTAGAGCGCCTCTGACAAAGATCCATTCATCATGGCCAGTCGGTGCCTCTCCTCCTCTTGCCCCTCCAGCCCTCGGTCCGGAGATTGGGGGCGGTGCTCCGTCCCGCATAGCAATTTAGTAGCGCTTTAGTCCAAATGGCTTCTCCCCCCAGCATATATGGTCCCAGTTCGAGCCGGGATTGCTACCTATAGCGGCGGAGAGCAGGCGGAGGGCGTTCCCAATCCCTCTCAAGGAGAGAGGGTATGCCTAGTCCCTTATTTAATGAGAGGACTAGGATTTCCAATTCATCCGTTTCTCCGAGGGTTGCTAGAGTTCTAAAGCCTCCAGCTACATAACCTCACGCCCGCCTCCATTTTGCACATCACGGGCTTTGTGGCCCTCTGTGAGCTATTCTTGGGTGTTGAGGCCCATTTCGCGCTGTGGAAGAGGTTGTTTTGCCTTGTGCCCCGTTCTCAGGAGGGGTCTATTTATCAAGTGGGCGGAGGCGAACTATGGCGCATCGCCGGGACCGGATATCTATCCGGCACCCCAAAGAGGGCGTCCGAAGACTGGCCCTCGAAGTGGTTTTATATAGATGACGTCCCCCTGCCGGACCCTGTACGGATCGGCCTCCCTGAGTTCAATAATGCTCCGTTGAAGAAGCGCCTGAGTTGGCGCCCACGGAACCCTTAGAGGGAAGCTGACAGGGACGCCCTGTACCTAATGAGCCGGATAAGGTTTTTGGCTCATTCCGGACTGACCATGATTAAGGTCATGGCCGTATGCATTACGCGAGGGGTGCAGCCGCTTCAATACAGAGGCCACCCCATGTGGGATTTCAACGGGGAGGATGACGCTACCCGGTGCGGTCGCAAGGGGCCAGACTCGGCCGCCACTTTAACGAGAATCTTATCCGCTTTGTACAAGGGGGAAGAGGAAGAATTCCTCCGTGTCAACCCGGAAGGCGGATTCTCTATGTACAATCCTCCTAGTTGGGTGAGCGGACACTTTCACTTGCCTATCCGTTTGTGACATTCCCGTAGTTGAGTACTTAGACTAGTAATGTTCGAACACAGGAGCTGCGCCAGGCTGTGAAGGAAGCAAACAGCCCCGCTCCACAACCCGAGGACCCGGAACGGCCCCTCGATCCGGACTACCAAGAAGATCCGGACTTATGCGTGGACTTGATTGATGGAGTATTTCATCAATTGAGCAAGGATAACTCCTTAGTGGCCATCACGGCCGACTATCCCAGACTACTTCTAGCCTCCAAGGTAACTAAGACCGAAGTCCCAGTATTCTCATGTTTTATCTTGCATGCCATGTACTAACAGCGTTTCACAGGTTAAATCCTTGAGGCGGGAGGCCGAGCCCACGGTGGGCAGCCAACAAGGGTCACTGAAGCAAGGCGGGCCAAAAAGAAGTGCGGACGGGATCGAGATTCCGGCGCAACGGTATGGCGTGCGGATTTAACGACTAGGGTTTATGCCCTTGAGTCTTACTAATGCTCATGATTTTCGTAGAAAGAAGAGAGCCCGCCGGACTATGTCCGCCGGCCAAGGTTCGCAGCCGGGTCCGGAAGCGGACGGGGACAAGGGACGCTCCTCGAGCACTCCTCCGACAGAGGGCGCCGACGGGCTATCTGCCACCAATTCATAGGTGGAGAGTGCCCTGAACCACAGGCATCGCCGGACTGTTCTTCGTGACGCGTGTTTTCCCCATAGGCGTTGGACGCCTTTAATACAGGAGATGTGTATCTCCGTGCTGGTCAAAATGGTCTAGCCAGAGCCACGGAGCAGTATGTGAAAGACATACAGGTGAGTAAAATTGAAGGTTATATATGTCAGTAGCCCCCGAGACTTGGAACAGTGAAGATAACTGTTTGAAGGATCATGTGCTATGCAGTGTCTTAAAAAGAAGAACACGCAATTGTCCCAGGAGCTCGAAGAGTGCAAGGCTCAGCTCGAGGCCGCATTGGCCACTTCAGAGAATGTCAAGGGGCGCCCGCAGGTAATATATGCTTCGAAAGGTACTTCCGTTTTGAAATGCAGCAGGCGTGCAACCCTGACAATAATAATGCAGATGAGGGTGGAGTAAATCCGGACCAGCAACAACTCCTACGCCAACTAAAGGCTGGCGAGAGCGTGCTGACGAGGTTGAGGCAAGAGAAGAACAAGTTTCAAGATGCGAGTACCCAGCTAGGCGAGGAACGGAAAGATGTTCGTATTCAGCTGTCTTCTACCGTAAAGGAGAATCGGCGACTTCGACGCGGCATTTTTAGTAAGTTCTTGAACGAATCTTCGAAAAAAGAATTCGGCGAGGAAGTCGATTGACAGAGCTATGTCTGTAGGTCTGCTGACAGGTCGTCCGACGGAGGAAATGCCTGGTTCATCGGGAGACCTTCTTCCCGAGCTGTTGCAACTACACGAACGAGTTCGGCATGCAATGCAAAGTGTCATCCAGGCTATGTGGCCATCCCTCTCCGTGCACGAAGGCCTTGAGGAGCTTACCAAGAAGCTAGAGGGAGTGCGGCAGCGCTTCCGGTTATGGAAGATATCAGCTTGCCATCAAGCTGCTAGGGAGGCCTGGGCCATGGTGAAGACTCGGTACACGAAGGCTGACCCAAACCACATGGCCGAGGTCGGCCCTATAGGTCCGGACGGAAAGGAGATCGCGGTCAGCTTAGCATATGGCCAGGTGGAGCTGGCTGCAAAGTATTCCCAATAGGAATGTAAATTAGACCGCCTGTTGGATGGCATTGAAGAAGAATATGCCGAGTCGGGTTGACTCTGTAAAAATGACATAAAAAATGCCTTCTAGCCGGATTGTAGATTGTTTGTCATTGCGGACCTTTTCGCTTCGACCTCTGGACCCTATAGTCCGGAGTGTGTCCGAATACCCTCTCAGTTATGTAAGAACCGGGGCATGCATGGAGACAAGGCGTAGGGGTCATAAGTGCTTTAGCAGACAAGTGCCCAACTAGTTATGTTATATTACATGGTTAGTAAGAAACATCTTCCAGAGAGAATAGTTCCGTTAGGGGTTCCTTTCCCTAGGAGGCATGCCCTAAAGTGCATGTCCGAACTGCCGGAAAGAGCAGAAAAGCATCTGGGGGCGAATGAATAAATATGAAAGATCATATTTTAGTTCACCGACCGAATATTCCCTTAAGAACGCTAGCTTTTGGCTTCACCAAGTCTGAGGTACACATCCGGCTGACCCGGCAGTAACAATCGCAGAGGTGCTCCCTTTACCACCTAGCCGAACGAACGGGAACGTAGGGGTAAGCACAGGAGCCAGGCAACCCAGCTTGGCCAAAACTTAAGTCATATCGATGCATATAATGGTGTATAAAAGGTTCATGCGGAAGCATCACACATGTTTTGGGCATGAGGCCCGTTTGATATAAACTTCTTGGTAGAGAAGCCCCCAGGTATTACGAGCGCAGGTAGCGCGTCGGGTATGTGCGAATATTGCACAGGCAAGCCCCTAAGGGCTTGTCAGAAAAAAGGGTAGGGAGAAGGAACAAAATCCCGGAGTGCCAAAAATAAAAATAAAAATAAAAAATAAAACAAAGGGACTAGGGAAGGAAACGAACATGGAGTCCGGCGCTAGGCGTAGAACCTTCGTAGGCGTGCTGCGTTCCATGGATCGCCTCGAGTCGGTTATCCGATGCGCTTGGCAGACGGTATGCTCCGCCGGTCAGTACTTGGTCGATGATGAAGGGGCCCTCCCATTTGGGCTTTAATTTATCCTTTTTCTTGTCCGGTAGGCGCAGAACTAGTTCGCCAACGTTATAGGTTTTGGCCCGTACTTCTCTGCTTTGGTATCTTCGAGCCTGCTGTTGATAGAATGTGGAATGAGCTTTTGCCACGTCGCGCTCCTCTTCCAATGCGTCCAAGCTGTCCTGCCGATCGAGCTCGGCTTCTCTTTCTTCGTACATGCGCACTCGAGGTGAGTCATGGATTATGTCGCATGGCAGTACTTCCTTTGCCCGGTATACCATAAAAAATGGTGTGAATCCGGAAGTGCGATTCGGCGTGGTCCGCAGCCCCCAGAGTACGGAGTCAAGCTCCTCTACCTAGTGCGTATTAGATTCCTTGAGGGATCGGACTAGTCTGGGTTTGATGCCGCTCATAATGAGACCATTGGCCCGTTCGACTTGACCGTTAGTTTGAGGGTGATAGACTGAAGCATAGTCGAGCTTGATGCCCATGTTTTTGCACCAAAGTTTGACTTCATTGGCTGTGAAGTTTGTGCCGTTGTCGGTTATGATGTTGTGGGGGATGCCGTAACGGTGTACGACCCCGGATATGAAGTCTATCACTGGTCCGGATTCGGGCGTCTTTACAGGCTTGGCTTCTATCCATTTGGTGAATTTGTCCACCATGACCAGTAGATATTTTTGCTTGTGGGTTCCTCCTTTAAGGGGTCCGACCATGTCAAGCCCCCAGACCGCGAAAGGCCAGGTAATGGGTATAGTTTGTAGGGCGGTAGGCGGTATGTGGCATTGGTTGGCGAATAACTGGCAACCAACACATCATTGCACTAAGTCCTGAGCGTCTACCCAGGCCGTTGGCCAATAAAATCTGGTACGGAAGGCCTTGCTTACAAGGGCCTGGGCTGCGGCATGGTGCCCTCCGAGTCCGGCATGAATTTCAGCCAAAAGGTCTCGCCCTTCCTCTTCTGAGATACACCTTTGAAGGACTCCGGTTGTGCTTTTCTTGTAAAGCTCTCCCTCGTGGACTTTGTAGGCTTTAGATCGCCGCACTATGCAGCGGGCCTCGTTTTGGTCCTCGGGAAGTTCCTGTCTGGTTAGGTAGGCTAGGAATGGTTCTGTCCAAGGGGCAATGACTGCCATTATTGCGTGGGCTGACGGTGTTGTTTCGTTGGCGGAGGCCCCAATTGTGTCAGAATGTTCGGTGAGGGGCAGTGTAATTGTGTCCGGGCTATTGTTTCCGGATTCTCCTTCCCATGATACAGATGGCTTGAATAGCCTTTCTAGGAAAATGTTGGGAGGGACGGCCTCGCGCTTGGCGCCAATGCGTGCCAGCACGTCTGTTGCTTGGTTATTTTCCCGGGCTATGTGATGAAATTCGAGCCCCTCAAACCGAGCTGACATCTTTAGGATGGCGTTGCGGGAAGCTGCCATTTTCGGATCCTTGGCGTCGAAGTCCCCATTTATTTGGGATATTGCAAGGTTTGAATCCCCGCGGACCTCCAGGCGCTGAATGCCCATGGAGACTGCCATCCGGAGGCCATGTAAAAGGGCCTCGTATTCGGCTGCATTGTTGTATTCCGTCTACATTATCTGAAGTACGTATTGGACTGTGTCTCCGGTTGGGGACGTCAGAATGACGCCAGCCCCCAGGCCAGCCAACATTTTGGAGCCGTCGAAGTGCATGATCCAGTTGGAGTATGCGCCATACTCTTTAGGGAGTTCGGCTTCAGTCCATTCGGTGATGAAGTCGGCCAAAACCTGCGACTTAATAGCTCGCCTTGGCTTGTAGGTTATGTCGAACGGGAGGAGCTCGATGGCCCATTTGGCAATCCGGCCCGTTGCGTCGGGGTTGTTTATAATATCATTAAGGGGTACTTCGGATGCCACTGTTATGGAGCACTCTTGAAAGTAGTGTCGCAGCTTCCGGGATGCCATGAACACTTTGTATGCTATCTTTTCATAATGCGGGTACCGTGACTTGCATGGAGTTAGTATAGTGGACACGCAGTACACTAGTTTTTGGAGGGTGAACTTGTGTCCGTCCGCTTCTCGTTCGACGACGAGCACCGCGCTTACAACTTGACAGGTTGCCGCAACGTATAATAGCATTGGTTCGCCCGTGTTGGGCACAGCCAGGACCAGATTTGTTGCCAGTATGGCCTTTATTTCTTCGAGTCCGGCCGTGGCGGCATCCGTCCACTCGAAGTGGTCGGTGCGCCGCAGGAGGCGATAGAGGGGTAATGCCTTTTCTCCTAAGCGGGAGATAAAGCGGCTTAGAGCCACCACGCATCTTGTCAGTTTTTGTATTTGTTTGAGGTCCTTTGGGGTATCCAATTGTGACAGAGCTTGGATCTTGGCTGGGTTTGCTTCAATTCCTCTACCGGATACGATGAAGCCCAAGAGCTTTCCCGCTGGTACGCCGAAAACGCATTTTTCCGGGTTGAGCTTAATGTCATATGTTCGGAGATTGTCGAACGTGAGCCACAAGTCTTCTACTAGAGTATCGACGTGTTTTGTTTTGACGACCACGTCATCTATGTATGCTTCAACTGTTTTGCCGATCTGGTTGGCCAGACATGTCTGAATCATGCGCTGATATGTTGCGCCGGCGTTTTTGAGCCCGAAGGGCATCGTGTTGAAGCAGAATGGGCCGTATGGGGTGATGAATGCCGTTGCGGCTTGGTCTGACTCTGCCATCTTGATTTGATGGTAGCCAGAGTATGCATCGTGGAAACACAATGAGTCGTGTCCTGCGGTGGCGTCGATGATTTGATCAATTCAGGGGAGTGGGAAAGGGTCCTTTGGACAGGCCTTGTTTAGGTCTTTGAAATCGACACATAGGCGCCAAGATTTGTCCTTCTTTGGTACCATCACCAGGTTTGCTAGCCAGTCTGGATGATTTATGTCTCTGATGAATCCGGCTGCCAGCAGTTTTGCTAGCTCCTCTCCCATGGCTTGTCTCTAGGGTTCGGAAAAATGCCGTAGGGTCTGCTTGACGGGTTTAAACCCTTTTAGGATGTTCAGGCTGTGCTCGGCCAGCCTGCGTGGGATTCCTGGCATATCCGAGGGGTGCCAGGCTAAAATGTCCCAATTTTCTCGTAGGAAGTCTTTGAGTGCGGCGTCTACATCGGGTTTTAATTATGCCCCGATGGAGGCTGTTTTTGTAGGGTCCGTTGGATGGACTTGGAATTTGATTATTTTGTCCGCTGGTTTAAAAGAGGTGGACTTGGATCTCTTGTCTAGTATCACATCGTCCCTGTCCACCGTAGAGCGCAACACCGTTAATTCCTCAGCCGCTAGGGCCTCAGATAATGCCTCCAAGGCCAGTGCAGCTGTCTTGTTTTCAGCGCGGAGCGCTATGTCCGGATCACTTGTGAGAGTGATGATTCCATTGGGTCCGGGCATTTTGAGCTTCATGTACCCATAATGGGGTATGGCTTGGAAAATTGTAAATGCTTCTCGCCCTAGCAGAGCGTGGTATCCGCTGCTGAACGGGGCCACTTGAAATGTGACCTCCTCGGATCTGTAATTGTCCGGCGTGCCGAACACCACATCCAGTGTGATTTTTCCTTAACAGCACGCTTCCCGGCTTGGGATTATTCCCCTAAAAGTTGTGTTGCTTCGCTCAATGCAGCTCCAGTCAATTTCCATTTTTCACAGGGTTTCCTCGTAGATGAGGTTGAGTCCGCTGCCACCATCCATGAGTACCTTTGTAAGTCGGAAGCTATCCACTATCGGACTGAGGACCAATGCGGCTGGTGCTCGGGCTGTCCGGAATATAGGTTCGTCACTAGCATTAAAGGTGATAGCCGTTTCACTCCATGGGTTTATTGTTGCTACTTGGTAGACTTTGGCAAGGTTGCGGAGTGTTCGTTTCCTTGCATTGTTTGATGTGAAGGTCTCGAAGACTGTCGACACCGTACTGGGGAGGTATTCTTCGGGTGCTAGAGTTAAAAGCTCCTCGCCACTTCTGGCCACCTGCCGTAGTCTCCAACATGCTCTGAGGCTGTGCGTTGGTGTGGCTTTCCCTGAATTATGAATTTTACAGGGTCCATTGAGCCATCCTTCCAGTACGGTCCCGTACCCTGTAGAGGGTTTTTGTTTTTTTATGTTTGGCTCAGATGCCTGGCGATAATGCACCCTTTTGTTTCGGACTCGTGTTATATTCAGGGCCGGATTGTCCCAGAATTTATCTTCGGTTTTCCGAACGCTTTCAGTCGCACAGTACTTTCGTACTATGGATGTCAAGTCGGTGAATCTCGTAATTTCGCGGCGACTTATGGCGTTGAGGATTCCGATGTCCGTGCAGTTGTTACAGAAGAGTGAAATTGCTTCTTTCTCACGGTAGTCCTTTATCCTGTTCATAACCAGGAGGAATCTGGCCCAGTAGTGGTGTACTGTTTCTCCGGACTCTTGCCGTATTGGGGATAAATCCCCTATAGTTGGGTGGGAGGGTGGAATTAAATCCGGAACCCTGCCCGATGTAAGATTCAGGGGCCGAGCGGTTTCCGAATTCGGAAGTTTGCTTTCTTGGATATTATTCAATGAATCGGCCCTGCTGCCTGACTTTAGGTTCAGGGTTTGGGCGACACCCTCCCCTCCGCGGGTATCCGGCTTGGAGGGATCGGGAATCCGGATGCATCTGGTCCTTAGGGCGGGCTAAGATTCGCCGCATTGTTCTTCCACCACTTCGATGTGATGGGTGATCTGGGGAGAGTCAATCTCTCTCTGATCGGGTTTAAGCCCAATCTGATCGTAATCAGTAGAGACACCCAGGGTCGCGATGCGATCCAAGAGCTCGTTCAGGGAGAAGAGCTCCATCGGATCTAACTGCTCGGCAAGCTCCAAGCTGTTGTGAAGATTGCTTTCGATGGCCTGAGAGGTCATCGTTGGCGCGACGGCCGGACAGGCGGTCATCAAAAACCTGCCTAGCCGGAGAGTTTGGCCGACAGTAAAGATCCTTTAGCAACGACACCGTCTTTAAAGATGGGATGCGGCATCCTTCCTAATGGTGACGACACAGCGGAACTCTCAATGAAAGCACCAATGTCAGTGTCAAAACCGGCGGATCTCGGGTAGTGGGTCCCGAACTGTGCGTCTAGGCGGATGGTAACAGGAGACAAGGAACACGATGTTTTTACCCAGGTTCGGGCCCTCTCGATGGAGGTAAAACCCTACTCCTGCTTGATTAATATTGATGATATGGGTAGTACAAGAGTAGATCTACCACGAGATCGGAGTGGCTAAACCCTAGAAGCTAGCCTATGGTATGATTGTTGTTCGTCCTACGGACTAAAACTCTCCGGTTTATATAGACACCGGAGAGGGCTAGGGTTACACAGAGTCGGTTACAATGGGGAGAAGATCTTCGTATCGTATCGCCAAGCTTGCCTTCCACGCCAAGGAAAGTCCCATCCGGACACGGGACGGAGTCTTCAATCTTGTATCTTCATAGTCCGGTAGTCCGGCCAAAGGTCTTAGCCCGGCCATCCGGACACCCCCTAATCCAGGACTCCCTCAAGTATCATGACCCAACATTCAGAGCATACAAACCAAAAGCACATGCGGAAGCTTAACATGCCTGAGTACAGACAACTACAAACGAGAAGGGCTGAAAAGCCTGACTATCTACAAGACCCTCCAGAGGGCACAAGATCGTAGCTGAGGTAACAAGCTAAACGTCGAAGTCCACGCGGAACTACTAGCAAGACTGGAGTCCCTCTGCAAAACATAAATTAAGCAAACGTGAGTACAAATGTACGCAGCAAGACTTACATCAAAACTAGCTACATATGCAGCATTATCAACAAAGGGATGGTGGGGTTTAACTGCAGCAAGCCAGCTTTGACTCGGTGGCTATCCTGAACTACGACTACAAGTAACTCTTTTGAGGTGGCGCACACGAGTCCACATATTCACCATATCAATACACCACTGTGGATCCGCTCCCATCTCCCTACGAGAATGCCATCTAGCACTCACGCTTATGTTGCACATTTTAGAGTATCCACTTTCACTTGTCTATGAACTATATAGGCAACCCAGAGGTCCTTTACCGCGGACGCGGCTATTCGAATAGATGATGTTAACCCTACAGGGGTGTACTTCTTCACACATGCTCTCACCACTTATCGCCGTTTATACGACATGTACTCGGCAACCTTCAAGCGGAAGCCCAGCGAGGGTGTCAACCATGACCTGACTAACCACACAAGTCCCTAGTCCAGGTTTATCACCTATTCAGGTTCCATCCGCAAGGAGTCCGGCCGAAGTTTCCACATACGGCCCCGAACGATGTGAGCAGGGTTCCCGAGGCACCAAACGGGAGTCCTGTTACACCGTGCCACGTGCTTACCACATCATAGCCCACCCCTCGGGTCAGCGCTGCGCACGGACTCCAGCATACTACAAACACCAGAAACTACTTGCAACTCCCGGACAGAGGACATGGGTGGTTAATAAGTCGAGAGGGTCCATTGGTTTCGGGCCCAACGCGTGGTAATAGCTGGTCATGGATCACAAACACAGAACTCAGTTGCTGAGGACGGTTTCAATGAGACAACCCACATGTACTCGTACATGGCCTCTCACCGCTACCTTTACCAAATCGTGTTCACAACTTAGCTCACACACAGTAGGACACGTTCATCACCAATCCAATTCATCCCCGATGAATCAGACCTGACTCAACTCTAAGCAGTAGCAGGCATGACAAACAAGCATGAATGAGTAGGCACATCAGGCCTCAAACAACTCCTACTCATGCTAGTGGGTTTCATCTATTTACTGTGGTAATGACAGGTCATGTAGAGGAAAAGGGGGTTCAACTACCGCAGCAAGTAACAGATATATCATTGTTGTCATAATGCAGTAAGAGAGAGCAGAAGCAAGAGAGTGGGATTGTATCGGAATGAACAAGGGGGTTTTGCTTGCCTGGCACTTCTAACGATAGTATAGTTCTTCATCGATGCCATCGAACTAATCGCCAGAACACGTCTACTAAGAGGGAACAAATACCGGCAAACAAGGAAGAACACAATCAATGCAATGGACAATATGATGCAAGATCATGACATGGCAATATGCTGAGATTTGAGCTAATGCAACTAAAACTAGAAGGGTTTGAGTTATTTTGAACCCAAGGCTCAAGTTCAAAATCAAACTATGAATTTATGAAGTGCATTATCATGTTTTGATCTAACAGAAAGGTTATGTTGTTTAAACATGCATGAAACCAGTACAGATGGATAGATTGAATTTTTCTGATCATTTTTCATACATAAAACTTTTCATTCTGAGTTACGGTTGAACTTATATGATTTTTAGAAGTTTAAAGCATTTTCTGGAATTTCTGAATTATTTTAAAAACATAAACTATTTACTGCGTTAGCATGACATCAGCATTGCGTCAGCAGGGTCAACAGGGCCGTCCAGGTCAAACCTGACCAGTGGGGCCTGCTGGCCTGTCTCACAGTGATTGCTAGGGTCACAGAAATGTGGGCCCGGTCAAAGGCCACGTCAGCACGGTCAATGCTAACGCGTGGGGTCCGCTGTGGTTAAGTTAAAGCTAAACAGGGTTTACCCCATGGTTAATTAGGGTGGTGGGGCTGGTCTGTCAGTGACACAAGGCGAGATTAACGTGGTAATTAGCTTCTCGCTAATGACGCCACGTCACCTCACCGGAGTTGGACGCCGGCGAGCACATCCGACGACAGATGTTCATCAGAATCGAGCTACGGGCTACCATTTGCCTCGTCATTTGTTTCTACGGGTTCCTCGGTTGAGCTGTGGTGTCGACGGTGGCGAGCGAGGCAGCGGCCGGAGTTTGGGCTTCGGCGGAAACGGCATTGCAGCGCACTTCAGGAGCAACGGGTGAGTGTTCTAGACTCCTGGCGGTGTGCTGAGCACGTTGATGTGCTCAGTTGCGGCCATAGCTAGCTCTGGCCATGGTGTCGACATGGCCAGCAGCAGTAAGCTCGCGGTTGCAACAGCAGGTATGGTCATAGCTCGAGCGTGAGAAGGGGAACATGGGGGAAAGGTAGAGGGGCTCACGGTGATTTCGAAGAGCAGGCCAGCGAGGTCAGGGAAGCATGGATGGCGGCGAATCGACGATGAGATCACCGGCGGCCGAGAGTCAGAGATGAGGTCAAGGACGACGCTACTGAGCCTCCGCGGTCGAATGGATGGGCGTGGACGATGAAGTAGAAGACGACGGTTCTCCTGATCGCGTCGGCGAGGCGATACAGTGGCTCTGGGCGCGGCAACAGTGAACGACAGTGATGGTGGTGGTCGGGTGCGTGCAAGAAGAGAGCCAGAGGAGGGAGAGAAGCTCGGGGAGAGAGTGAGAGAGGTTGAGGGGGGTGTGTGGATGCACCAGGGAGGGCCAGGGTGAAGCGGCAAGCAGGAGGTGGCCGGGACCGCGTGCGCGCGTGCGGGGCACACGCCCTCCTACCCACTGGCAGGAGGTGGAAGACGATAGGGAGGAGCCCCTGGTGAGCTAGGCCGGCCAGCTACAATGCTAGGCTGGTTGGTGAGCGCCTGGTAAGTTTGGTCACGTAAGTCCCTTTTCTTTTTATTTCTGTTTTCTATTTTTCTGTAAGTTTAGGGCTTTATTAAAAATACTAAAACAAGCTGAAAATTCATGCAACTTCTTAAGGCTACTCTTTGGATTATTTCCAACAGTAAACATTTTAGTTCATGAATATTTGGACATTTAAAATATTATATATCATTTAAATGCCCAAACGCAAATAGAATATGATTTAATTGAGTGACCCAATGTTGTCCTAGAAAAATGTGAACCATTTTTGTCAGAGGTTCTAGACCAAGGCAAAGATGATGAACATTTTAGAAGGGCATTTCAGGTTCATTGAAAAAAATATTTTAGTAACCCTAGTTGGATCAATTGGTGCTGGGGGTTTCTGCCATCCCCATTTCAATGTTTCTGAGGAATTAAACATGATGCGGTCACTCTAATGCATGCACTGACTTGGGTTGTGACAGTCATATTTGCAATCTCTTCATAGTGACTATGCATATGCCATTAAAATAAACCAAATTTGCACATATGGCATAGATGACAAGCCCATGGTTATTGGCATTTGTTTTTCTTGTGATGATATTGATATGCTCCTTTTGCATCATTTATCTCATATGCCAGGCCATGAACACCTAGCTTCGAATATGCATTGTTTTGGATGTTGTCCATTTTCTCCATATGATGTTTCCAATATTGCTCATGAGGAGACCCCCATAGTTTCCTCATACATATTAGGAGATTCTGATGCATTCCATACTTTGCATGATTCCTATGATTGCATGCCCCATATTCATTCCATGAATAACAATGCTATACATATTTCTCGTGATGCATTAAACAATTTGAGTCTCCATTATGCTATACATAACAACAAACCCATCATGATGAATGACATGTTTATATATCATGCATCTCATTTATTTGAGCATTGGATATTTCGTGCTAACAAACACATGCACATATGCATCATAATGGATGATGTGTACATCTATCACGCGCACACAATTTTTCCTTTGTATTTGTTTTGTGTAGGTACCCATGAATACTTGTCCACCTCGCAATCCCACGAGTTGACAAAACGAGCTCTAGAGAGCAATGATGACTCGGGATCCCATGGATTGTCTTTCCCACCATTCTCTTCGCGCAAAGACTTGGCGCATTTCTTCTACTTGGCCCCACTTGGCTATGGGTTGTTGTCCATTACATATTATATGCCCATCTTGCCATGTTCACTTTGCATGACATGCTTATTCATATGCCTTTACCATGCATTTGTGACCCATGCTTTGCATTACACTTGATAATTGATTCTACTACTTGTATGTGTATTTGCAAGCTTGCTGGAGATATTGCTTGTTCTTGCCATGTTTCCTTTGTGATCCATTCCAATGAGGATACATTATTTTTGCTTTGTGTATATACTTGCGACGTGACATGTGCATTGACTATGCACTACAAAAAAAAGACACATCTGTGACATTTTGGGCCGAATGAATTTTTTTTCTATTATACTTATGACACATGTATGTCGATAATTGTGAAAAACCCGGTATCATCATAGATGTGGTGGGCTCCAACTTCTATGACAAAAATCATGATAGAAAATGGGCTTTTCGTCCTGGGCGGGCCGGAGACACAGCTACATGACATTCTTTGGGCCGTCCATGATGAAAAAAACCATGGTAGAAGCGAGGGCATGGAAAATTTCGGGGAGTTCCCGGTTACAGTCGGTGGTCGGGGCCAAGCAATGCGTGTTTCTCTCGTACACGTACGCGCGTAGGTGCGAGGCGTTGGGCTCTTACTGAATCCGAGCGAGGCATTCGCCTACTGAACCCGAGCGATTGCACTGCAGGCTACGCATTACTGAACCCGAGCGATAGATTGATGGCTGTTAACTGAACCCAATCGAGCGATTCCTTCGCTACTACTGCTAACTGAAGCCGATCGATGCTACCTCTGGATGAACAATGAGCGTTGCTGGGGGGGTTTGGATGAACAGTGAGCGGTGGGGGTGGATGAACAGGTCCCCGTGGTGTTTCCTCTGGATGAACAGGACCCCGATTGATCGAGCCGGTTGGGGCTGGATGAACAGGACAACGTGGAGGGCTGGATGAACAGGACGACCCCATGGAGGGCTGGATGAGCAGTAGACGGTGGAGGGGTGGATGAACAGTAGCCCATGGAGGGGTGGTTGAACAGGAGCCCGTGGAGAGGGCGGGTTGAACAGTAGCTGGTGGAGTAGCACACGGTGGAGGCTAGATGAAGAGGAGCCCGTCGCAGGCGGAGGCTGGAGGAGGTCGACAGTGCATGACCAGTAGCCCGTGGAGGCTAGAGGAGGTCGACGGTGGAGACGAACAGTATCCCGTGGAGTCCCGTTTTGCGGTATGCCACACCCCTTCCGATGAACAGGATCCCCATTTCGACCGTAGCACTCCAAAACAAGTCCGTTTCCTCCATTTGCGGTACGCCACACCCCTCCTGATCAATAGGACCCCGTTTCGACCGTAGGAGGTCCAACACAAGTACGTTTCCTCCATTTTTCGGTATGGAAGACCTCTCCCAATGAACAAGATCCCATTTCGAATGTGGTTGGTCGAACACAAGGCCGTTTCCTCCGTTCTGCGGCATGCCAGGCCTCATTTCCATCGGCTGTTCCGTCCAAGCCCTCTCAATGAACACAACGATGCATTCTGTTCCGACCCAGCCGGTTGGCTCCCCATGAACACGACGACGACACTGTTTCTCCGTTCCGACCCAGCCATGTACACGAGCCCTGGCCGTACCTATGCGCAAGTAGGCGTTCGAGACCCCGCCCGTATGTACGTACGTGGCCGTATTTTCTTTCTTGCACACTGGCCGCTGTACGTACGTAAACATGCTACATGCGCGCCTCTACTACGACACATGCGTGCCTCTACATCGACCAGTATGTACATACACGTTCGCGACCAGAATGACAATGCTATGTACGCTTCGACAAGGTGGATCCCGACTGTCAGGCACTTCCTTGCGTGTGAAGATGTAGATGGTGGGTCCCAGCTGTCAGGGGGAAACATTTTTTCGCGAAATAAGGTGGCCCATCCGATGGGTCCCTATTGTCAGGTGGAGGAATAATTATTTTGGCGTAATAAGGAGGCACTTCCTTGCGGCCGCCATGGACCCAGCTGTTAGCCTCTCCACGTACAGTACTCTTCCGATGGAAGTCATTCCTTGACCACGTTGACCACGCCGCGCCGAGAGCACCAGGGCGGTGGACGACGGCGAGGCCTAGGAAGGGGACAACGCGGAGCCAGGGAAGATGCGGAAGTGGATGCCCACGCGTAGAGGAGTATGAGGGTTCACTCGTTTGGCTATGGTGTGAGGCTGCCGTCGCCGCAGAATAACAGGGGGTGTGGGTGAGTAGAGGGATGCCTGGCCAGCGGTGGGAGCAGTAGGGGGCGGTGAGGCCTCCGCGGCATCACAGCCGGCCACGGGAGGCAGGAGCACGCGGCACGACCGGCGCTGCTTTGGGCGGCTGGAGCAAGAACACCATAGGTTGAAGAAGCACTACGGCCATTGGATGGACATCGTACAGTCATTGGAGCTAGAATTGTTCATATTGACTAAGTTGACAAAGCCCTCCGTCCCCGTCAACTTAGTAGGCCCACAAGTCAGCCTCCCACCAAGGTGGGTCCCAGCTAGCAGGGGAGTATTCATTTTTTTTCTGCATAATGAGAAGGCACTTCCTGTGGGTCCGAGCTGACAGCAGGGGAACATTTTTTTCGTGAAATACGGTGGCCCGTTAGGTGGGTCCCACTAGTCAGGGGGGAAACATTTTTTTTGCAAAATACAGTGGCCTGTCCAGTGGGTCCCCGCTGTCAGGTGGAGGAATCATTATTTTCCGTGTAATAAGGAGGCACTTCCTTGCTGCGGCCATGGACCCAGCTGTCAGCCTCTCCATGTACAGTACACTTCCGATGGAAGTCGTTCCTTGACAATGTTGACCACGCCGCATTCCGTTGCATGCATGTGTCCATGGGCGTGGTGCGTCCCCACTGTCAGCCTCTCACGTACAGTCATCTTCCGATGACTCTTGGTTGTTGACCATGTTGACCACACCGTGCCGAGCGCACCAAGGCCGGTGGACGACAGGGAGGCCCCAGACTGGAATGACCCAGAGATGGGTAAGACAGGGTAGTGGACTCGCAGATGGAGAGGAGTGGGAAACTTGACTGGTTAGGGTGCGCGGCAGCACAACCACGGTGCTGCCCACGGGATACATGAGCAAGAACAGAGGTTCAAGAAGGAGCACAGCTGTTGCATTAACATCCAACGGTCCAGCTGCTAGAATCATTTGTTGATTAAGTTGACAAAGCCCTGCGTACACGTCCGCTTAGTAGGCCCGCAAGTCAGCCACCAAATCTGATGGGTCCCAGCTGTCAACGGGAGGAATAATTTTTTCGCATAACAAGGAGGCACTTCCTTCCATGCGAAGATACAGCTGGTGGGTCCCAGCTGTTAGGTGGAGGAAACATTTTTTTCCAGCTTAATAAGGTGGAACTTTCCTTGCATGCGACCATGGACCTCGTGGGTCCTAGCCGTCAGGCTCTCCACGTATAGTCCTCTTCTAATGACTCTCGTTTGTTGACCACGGCGCACCGAGCGCAGCAAGGCGGTGGCCGACAGCGAGGCCCCTGACGGGAACGACTCGGAGATGGGAAGACGCGGCAGTGGAGTCGCAGATTGAGAGGAGGAGAAGGGTTATAACTGGTTCTTGTGCAGCGTGGGGCTGCAGTCGGTGGAGAATAATAGGAGGTGTGGAGGGGTGGAGGGATAGCCTAACCAATGGTGTGGTAGCGGTTCGCAGCGATGCATGCTAAGCAGAGCCGCAAGCCACCGGATGCCGGACCAGGTGGTCCCGACGACGCTGGGGGAAGAAGACGAGAGATTGAAGGTGCATGTGGGTCGTTGGATATAAATCCAGTGGCTGTGGATGTTATAGTCATTTGTTGACCAAGTTGACAATGCCCTGCGTAGGCTTCGACCTATTGGCCCACATATCAGCCTGCAAAAATGTGGCATATATTTAACCCATGTTTTCTAGAATGTATAGTCCATTTGTTGGGCTGGGTGAACAAATAATTTCACGTCAATCAGGCCCATTTATATTTCCTAAGAAATCCCAGCCCATTTGCACTTCCTTGAAATACACGAATTAGCTGGGCTCGTTATATGTATAACGTTATGTTAGAAGGAGCAATTAATATCAAAAAATAAACCAGAGAGGCACATTATATATATATATAATTAACAAATTAGTGAGTTATTACTCAAAATAAAAATGAGCGCGTTATTATTACATTGGTCCCTAAAATCTTCGCAAGCTTTTGTACGCAATCACCAGGATTTTCCTTGCTTGTGAGTCAAAAACAACCAGGATTTTCCTTGCCAACTTCGGTTAAACATTTACTTTTATAAGTTAATAACACGTGGGATGTTTTTATAATGTATATATAAGTCCCTATAAAATATATGATAATAGTAATAATATAAATATATATAATGTGGTTAGAAGGGAAAACATAAATTGGACACAACATTATTATTCTTATATATAGATAAATAGAACAGAGACCTACGTTTTATTAAAAAAATACATTGGGCTACCAATCATTAAGAAAAAGTCCATAGGCCGGTATGGACCTTAAAAAATAAGTTGAAACCATTGTCTCCATATGTCGTGGGCTACACATGTTAAAATACAAAACCTAGGGCTAGCTGATACTTGTTCGCCCTTTGGAAAAAAATGATACCAGATCCCTGAGCGAACTGGATTAAAGAGGGGTCCGGCGGCATGACTGAAGAAGCACATCAGGAGCGATTTTTTTTCTTCAGTGGATGGCTCTCGATGGCGTTTTTTTACTTGCCTCTGCACCATACAATTGTACTTTTAGCCTCCCAGTCAGTCGTGGTGGACCAACAGCCCATTTGCTGGGCGGGCCAACCTACAGAAACCAGCACTCGATTTTTCATCAAGCCCCCAAAACAACGTAGTACTATGTTTGTTTTGAGGCCTAAAACGTTATGGCAGGGGTTGAGCAGGGGAGAGGGGAAGACAGAATAATAAAAAGATTAAAAAGAGCTGATGCGCCGTTGCTACCCTAAAAAAGCAGGTGCAATTCTTCTCGTGAAGAAGGTGTGCCGTTGACACCCACACGTCACATACCCCACAGTAGGCATACTAACAAGTTCACACACAAGTACAACGGAAAAGGTAAACATTCG
Organism: Triticum dicoccoides; assembly: GCF_002162155.2. Classification (NCBI taxonomy): domain Eukaryota; kingdom Viridiplantae; phylum Streptophyta; class Magnoliopsida; order Poales; family Poaceae; genus Triticum; species Triticum dicoccoides. Next base: position 327,548,016 of record NC_041383.1, on the reverse strand, counting down.
TATCAAACTCAGGTTCACAGGACACGTTCATATTCATAGCCAACATTCACTATCAACAACTCAAAAGATTCATATATACACAAGTTCAGCATGTCTATGCATCCAAATGATTGATAGATCACATGACAATATTCATACATAATTCACAAAAAGATTCAGATATACACATGTTCAGTATGTTTATGCATCCAAATGATTGAGATCACAGCAAATATGATCCATGGACGAACTTTAATTACCTAGGGTACAGACTGGTAAATGGTGTTCAGTCAGAGGTACTTCTTGCTAAAATTAATTCTTGTACGAGTAAACTTTCGAGTATATAAGAGGTAGCACAGATAATCTGAACTTTGCCTGTAGGTTTATCCTCAAATAGTGGCCTCATGCCGAGGGAGGTTTGAGCAACTTGGCCACTACTTTCATCCAACTAGTTTACTGGCTCATCTTGGTCCTGTAGCTCACCAAAATTCTACATTGTAGACGAGAAAGGAGGCGGTTGAGAAAATGAACCACCCAATTTTTTTGTGCGGTTCAACTAAAATGGAGCATCCCTGGCGTGCAGACTGATTAAGTGCCAGATGAATATACGCGTCAACCAACTTGTCTGGAATCTTTAGACTCCACGCCATATAGTTCGCTACCATATCTGCCGATAACCAAAAGGCACAAGTTGGGACCAAAGACTGGACTGTGTTCTTCTAGGCTATGCGCCAAGCAATATTTTTGGCGTTCACTCTCCTAATACTTGGAGTTTGACAACTGGTTGACGCTGGTTGATACTCGAATGAATATAGGCACTTCTTGTCAACATTGATGCTTGTTTGAGTGAACTTTGGAGTACATAGCAGCAGCATAAGTATTTGTCCATCTGATCATTTTGTGCAGTTCTACTGAAATCACTCAATGCAATGATTTGCCTGTGATTTCAGGCTCCAAGTTACTCCTTTATAAAATCGGCAAACAGTAGCACAATACCAAATTACCAATACATGACAAGCACAATAATCAGGATAAAGACCGGTACCAACCTATGTGAGGTAGCATATCAATTACTATTTCCTTTCACTGGACACCGAGATAAGCGAAGCGACTGACAGCAAAGGAAGAAAGCAGGCCGATATTAGCGACTGACAGGAAAGGACGGAAGCTGTCGAGGCAATGAAGCACCCAAAGTTTTTGTGCAGTTCCACCAAAATTGAGCATCCTGTTGGCACATATATTGAGAGAGTGAGATTATTGTAATAGTGGGACTAGTTGATGAAACATACAATAACAAATAGAAGCACCCTCATTATCTTAATGGGTAAAGTTAGCAACATAGTAGTCTTGCTTAAAGAGAGGTATTAGTTTATTTAATCAGTGCCAATTAGCTCAACACTCAAAGCATTGCCATTTATCATAGGTTGCAAAACTTTAACGTGCAAAGATAAAGGAGTTTCTCATGACAGTAGCACGATACACATAGAGATGACAACAAACTAATATGGATGAAGGCCTTAGGCCTGTACCAACCTGAGAAAAAAAGCTTATTCATGTAGTACCATAAGAGATGATAAAGCACTCGCTGGAATCACTCAATAGTATATATTTTTGTGCACTTCAAATGTATGGTTGAAATCACTCTTGTTTACCAGTGATGAGATTATATCGAAAGATTATCAACAACTTCCAGCAGAGTTAAAGCACTGGCTGGGATATAGTTCATTGTATTGTATTGTGTAGTTCCACTAAAATGTATGATTGACACAACATGATCCCTGTTTGCACAAGTAGGAACAAGGTGAAACCTTCGTTAGCTTAGTGAGAAAGGATAGGAAGACATTAGCATATTACTCTAACAGTAGCATCAAATTCATGATGGACAATACGCAAAACATTGCCTCATTGAACCAATGGCAATAAAATGACATGCAAAACAATAGCACTATTATGTCATGACACTGATAATATTCCCTCCCTGTTCCACCACATGATTCACCTCCATAGACAAACATACACACGTCATTGATTCAGCATAGGGTCCTACTAAAGATTTGTTTATCTCCAACAGGAAAATTAGGTAGCAATAAATTAGTGGTAGTTAACTACTCCTAATTAATTAAGGAGTACAAGTGTATGTTTATAACCAAGCACATGATTCAGCACTGTTTATTCTTCTTCTTCTTCCTCTTCATGCTCTGTTTCTCTTTCTCCTCACCAGTTGGTGAAACTAAGTACATGATTGGCCTTCTATTTCAGAATTGGTTTTGTTAGTGAAGGAGTACAAGTGTACTAGTAAAAAATAGCATTATTTTCTCATGGCAGTCGAAAAATAGAGATGAACACATGCATTAAATACCATTCTTACCTAAAGGAAGGTTATGGCGCCAATATGGATGATGAGGATTGGAACACGGATCTCCCTTTGTGCAACTCCACTGAAATGAACCAAATGTTCCATTCTGACATTCCAGTTAAACAACACAAAAGTCACTTCTTTTAAGAAGAGTTTTGTGCAGTACACCAAAAGGTCACAACAGCATCCAGGTGAATTGGATATCCCTGTTTCCACAAAAAGCTACAGAGGAAACAGTCAGAGTCTCAAACAATTACAGGCAAAAACATTTGGCTAAACTTGTCATGGCTTATAACGGTGGCATGGATTCATTTTTACCAGGGACATTAGATTAAGAACAACTAAATATTTGGTATAAGGGCATGGGACAGTGGGTGCAACAGCAGTCCAACACCATGTACGTAAATAGGGGCATTAAGTGGTGAGTCATAGTTTGTTGCCCCGAGAAACAAACATCCAAGAAACATATTCGGGTTGGTCCCATTTTTGTTCACTCTAGCCACCTACTCCTATGTGTGGATAGAAAATCTAGTCTTGGTCATACCACTGTGTACAGCGTTACCCCTATATTTCCCTTTTCGACCAAGAGACCGGTTGGATGACCAGTCTGTACTACTTTCACCCCCTTTCCTTCATGTTTGTACCAAGTCTGATGTACATACTAAATTCCCCCACCCCCACTTTATTTCTTGTTTGAACCAAGAACTCCCTCCGTCCGGAATTACTTGTCATCAAAATGGATGTGTCTAGAACTAAAATACATCTAGATACATTCATTTCAGTGACAAGTATTTCTGGACGGAGGGAGCACAAGATTCGACTCCATTAAGTAGATGTACCTCTAACAATAGAAGAGGAAAAATAGGTGACGTTGGACCATCCAATCAAGAGGGGCTGAGAGGTAGAATATGATGCACATGCAGCGACGTAGCGAGCTGGGGAAGTAGAGCTAAGGCGGTTTCGAACAAAGATATACCTGAAGGTCATCGCGAGGTGGATAGGTGGGCTGCGGGAGGCCGGATCCGCCCACACTAGGGCAACGACGAAGGGATCGGAGGACCTCCCGCACCGGTGCTCGGCCAGAGATAACGGTGCGGCCGGCAGTGGGTCTCCTCCCTCGCTGTTGACAACGGCCTAAACACTGCCCCTCCTCCCTTTCACCAGCGGAGGGGGATCCGTCCGGATCTAGAACCAGCGGTGAGGATAGAAAGCCAGTGTTTTTGAAGGGAGAAAGATAGTGTTACCACCCCTACCTTGTTTAGATCTGGAGAGGATGAGAGTGTGTGAATAGAGCAACCCTAGCAAGCAAGCGCGGAGGCTCCCACCTATATACACGTAGTGGGGTAGTTTTCCTTTTTCACTCCATCAAAACAATCGTTTAAAATTGTGTACTACATGCCAGGTTGCCATTTTTTTAGTTGTTGATTTTTTTGAGATAGCTACCTGTTTGTTTCAAGTGGTGTTACGGTGTGCCAGGTCGCACTTTGTATCGTCCAAGTCTGGTACAAGTCCCTCCATTAAATGAACAACCACCCCCTCGTAAAAATTGTGAACAAGGCCACGGCTAAAATTAGGGGAAACGTGGGTTGCCCCAACATTCATTATTATTTATATTTTCTACTCCCTCCGTTCCTAAATACAAGTATTTTTGATTAGCCACACCTAAGACAAGAATTGTTTTTATTAGCAGTGAACCCCACATGTCATAGACACAAAAAGTGTGGCAAGGTTCCCTTAGGCAAGCCAAAGTGTGTCTAACAATTTGAGCAACTCAAGTTAGGCAAGTGTGGCAAGTGTGGGAAAAATAATGTGGCAACATAAGACAAACATAGTCACAATTCAAACAACCCCGTAATTTTTTCTGACATGCATGAAAGTTTGGTTAGTTAAAATTTATAGTCAAATTTTGGCAAGGTGCCTCAAATCACCACATGCAAGTATCAAAAGGAAAGTCACGGCATGCATGCATGCGTTGTACTCCCTCTATTTCCAAATATATGTCTTTTTAGAGATTGCAACAAGTGACTAAATACAAAGAAAAATATGTCTACATACATCCGTATGTTGTAGTCCATTTCAAATGTGTAAAAAGACTTATATTGAGTGTAGTGCTTTGGTGTGTCGCGTCCACTCGTACAAGACCGAGAAGTTTGATTACTACAACGCCCTCTCCCTCGCGGACTAAGCTCTGGTGCCTTAACTGCACCTGCCTTTGGTTGCATGACAGGTGGGCCAACCACCTGTTGGGCCCACCTGTCATTGACACAAAGGCAGGAGCAGTAAGTCAATGAAGGTGCATCCCTCCCTCGCGCATGAGCGTGGTAGCTGGCAGGACTAGTAGAATCGTTCACTACACGCTATCCCTCCCGCACGAGGTGGACGGACATGCAGCAGTGGATTCGATACTGTAGAAGTAGGAGTAACATCATTGTTCATCTTCTCAAAGAGGCGAAGAGCCAAGCGCAACCCAAACGTGGCAGTTGCGAACTCTCGTGTGGTGCGGTGCCTTGGAGCACGCATACAGCCAGGCTCTTGCATGAGACAAAATTTCTATTTGAGCCCACTATTGTAGTAGTACTAGTACTTGCTAATCCCTCCGTCTAGGTGAGTCAGTCATCTTAGGCTACTTCCAATGCATTGGTGCTTAGATTTTGTAGCCAAGCTTCCCTCATTGAATTGTTTAACAATTAAACTCCATCATCCATTGGTTGATAGTCATTCTGCATAGGTTCACGCGCTTAGCACCATTCCCTCTCGCGGTCACCATAATGCTCTCTCTCCTCCTTAATTTCTTTGCCACATCACTTTCTTGCCTATGTGGAACCCTTAGGACCTATACACCGTGGAGCACTGGGAAGGGCCTTTAGGTTGTGCACCATGACCAAGGAGGAGGGGAAAATGAGAGACCTTAATGTTTATTTGCTAATTAATAGCATTGCATGCAATGAACTAGCCACTACATGTCGTCTTTGGTAGTCTCAAGTCATTAAAAGCATGCACACCTCTCATCTCTTATTGGTTGATATGTCAAGGAATAAGAAACAAGGTAGAAGTTAATGCACCGCGCCTAAGTGCTTTGGGATTATTTGGTTTTCGTAAGATGACTTACACACCTAGATGGAGGGAGCAGTATAGCCCTGTAAACCGGAAAGGAGTATTTGCCTTTCTAGAGATTTCAACAAGTGACTAGACTACACCGCGTGCAGTACTCCCTCCCTTCCGGTTTATAGGGCTCAAATCTCAAATCTCATGAACCAAGGCATTTGGCGATTGGAGGAATGTATCTTGTACTTCACAAAACTACCCTAATTAAACTCATGCATTAATTATGTAATTCTCTCATTTTCCTCTCCGCCTTGGTCGCCGTGCACAATATTGAGCACTCCTATATGACTAGCCGCTCTATCTACATGCGGGACATCAAAGCATCCGGGACCGCGTGCCATCCACCAAATCACAGCGAGGTGCTAAAGTCGAGACTCACTTGTCACCCCAGTGTGGCCGTCATGACCCATCATATCACAAAACCCACACCTTTACCAGCAGTGGTGAAGTGGCCTCGAAGTTGGACTGGATGAAGGAACCATCATTTCACTCGAACGCTCGTTGAAGCCCTTTCTCCCCTTTCTTGAAGAAAACCTCACTCCAGGCTACTCACTTCTGCCATTTTTCTTCTGTAGCGATGAAGGAAAGGTGGGCGAATCAGTGATGCTACTATATTTTCATTACAAGAATCTTCTTTTTGTGAAGCACCGACTGATTCTCACAGCCTATTCTTTTCCCGTTTCCATTGCGATTATGGTTTCCTTTTGATTGCTTTTTGTTTGTCAGTTCATTGATGGATCCTGGAGCACTAGGTAAAGAGTTGCCGGCAGACAACCCACTGGAGATAGCGATCTCCAGGAAGCGAGCACCGACCAACGAGTTGACCATGTTGGCGGGCCAACCCATGGAGACGAAGAACTCCAAGAAACAAGCATTGGCCAAAGAGTTGATGACTTTGGCAGATGAACTCCTCAAAGAAAGTTGGAAGAACAGCAAGGGCCCCACCGTGCCTGCCCCAGAAACTTTGATGGCCACCTATGCAAGGCTCAAGGTCGAGTTTGAGGAGAAAGTCGCCGTTGAGAAGCAGTATTCCCCTGGCAAGGTGATGGCCCCCATCGAGGACGAGGAGATGGCCCCCGGAGGGATGAGATCCCCCGGTGAGCTGCACAAGGAAAAAAATGGCTTATTACCATAGTTTTGGTTTTTGATTATTTGCAATGTGCTAGCTAATATGTTAGGGTTGTGCAGGTGCCGGTGGACGTCCTTGATGATTCCGATGTCGCGGCCCGTCCTGTGGACAACGCCCTAGAGATCGTTTTCAATGTTGCGGTCCGTCCTGTTGGCATCGCCCCAGAGATCGATTCCGATGCCACTGTCCATCCCGTGGACATCGCCCCAGAGATCGATTCTGATGTCGCAGTCAGTCCCGTGGACGTCGCCCCAGAGATCAATTCCCATTCCAATGTCTGTGCTGTGGTCATTGCCCGAGAGATTGATGACAAGAAATAGTTGGTCGCGCTAATCCTTCAGGGTAGTTTGCATTGCCCTGTGTTTAATTACCAGAATGATGCGTGTTATCAAACCATCTTAGGGCTAGTGCATTGTCTTGTGTGGGCCTTGCTACTTTTGTTTGATAGTGAATCATGCGAACCCTCTCCAAGTTATGGAAACAGATGTATCCTCACCAGCTTTTGATGTAATATATGGCATGCTTAGATGTAAGTTTGAACTGTTTATCATGTCAGCAGGGCTTGTTTGATGATTCTTGGTGTTAGTAGGCTAGCTACTATGCGAGCTATAGTACTTGCAAAACACTCACCGAAGAGAAACATTGGGGCTGATGAGCTTGTGGTACGCTTATACTTATCCGTCGTCGATCGACCAATAGCCCAAGCTCCTAAAATGGTAGGCTTAGGGATCAATCAGATAATAGTCAACACGGATACATTCAGGCCTCATTTGGTTCATAGGGTAGGAAAATAGTAGCAAAAGTACAGACACGTACAACACAAAATCATAGTAGTACAGAGACGTACTCCCTCTGTTCCAAAATAGATGACCTAGACGGGCTAGTTTGGCCTAGTGGGTTTGAGTGATATGACGTGGTACAGTGTCGTCCAGTCTTCGCGTGTGGTAGCAGTATTGCAGGTACAGTAAGTTTTCTTGAAGAAGCGGAATTCAACGAAGTCATGATGGTTCCTTCGTCCGAACAACTTACAGTGGGAAAGGTTGGGCCGGCGATACGACCGGGGTAGACCAGGATAATTTTGTGCATGGCAGGTGGACCAGGATGGTCGACGTCCCACATGTCGGCGAATTAAAGTATCCTTTCCTATATAGACGACGAGCAATGAGTATTCATTGTTTATTTTTGATGAAAGCTATTGTCTCCACTGTTACGGCGGAGGAGTGTGAAACACGGCAGCCCAGTGAACTTGGCATGTGCACCACTCCCTCCTTCCTCATGTAATGCTACCATACTGTTGACTATAAGGTTGGCTATAAGGTTACAGTTTTTTCTCACTTTCTCTCTATCTATTTCCTCTCAAATGTTTTTTACCTTTCTTTTTTAGACACAATTGTTTTTTATCCCTTTTTTTGAATTATTATTTTTATACATAGGAGCACGTGTAGAGATGGGCTCTTGCAGAGCCCACTCCTTGACTTTGTCAACACCTCTCTCGCCTCCACATAAGCGGGCTTATAGCCCAGTATTTTACTGGTACTACTTGCTATGCATGCATGCGGCGGGCAGCTGGCGTCTTGAGGGGCCAGGACGGTCAGAGCGGGCTTGGAAGTGGTCCAGACTCCAGCATGGCCCACCTCACATTATCACCATATATTTATTGGAGTTCGTGCATGGCGGGTGGGCGATCTCTTCTCCCTCCCATGCTTCTTTGTTCTCACCCGACGCCCGCCGAGCGATTAGATTTCGGCTATCGACGTTTATTCAATTGCAGTCCCACATGTTAGTGAAATTGCAAGACAACGCGTGTCCCCTCTGGTGAGCGGCGTGCGAGCCGTACTGTCGGAGGTGCGACGCATACGAGTCGTAAGTGTGCCGCCTTTTCCTTTAGAACTTGCAAAGCGTAACATTTTCGCGTGATCGATCGATAGAAATCCAGAACAAAATGACGAGGGTGGTGCTTTCCCGCTCGTTAGGCAGGCTAGTTTGAGTGATATGACGTGCTACAATGTCGTCCACTTGCTCCATTTTTATGTAAGCAAGAGTTTACACTCCTACGCAGGGGGAGTGCGAAACATCACAGATCTGATTTTGATTGAGGGATAACTGTTCCCTGCCAAATAATGGAGCACTGTTAGGGATTATAGCATGATAGTTAGGGCATCTCCAGCGCTGTCCCACAAATTTACACTGGCATCTGTCCGAGGACACTGATGGATGCCATCCGATGCTGCCCGCATACCTTTTGACAACTATATGAACTAACCGGATGAAATTCGTGCAAACAAAGCAAATTTCAAATTAACTAGATGAAATTCATTACATTTCGAAAAGTTTTCCTACAAACTAGATGAAATTCATTACATATTTTGCACAAACCGTACGAAAACCTACTGTAAACCTAATCTAAACGATCGTCGGCGCCCGACCACCATGTCCGGCAATGAACCCGAGAAAGCCAGCCATTGCCTTTGCCTCCTCCTCATTCGCCTCGATAACCTCCTCCTCAGGAGCACAAGGTTCTGAAGATTTCCGCCTCCAGGTCACCGTCAAGTGGCTAATCGGTCGCTGATGTTTACCCCACCAAGCTTGGCGTCGACTAAGTGGAGTAGCGGTGGCCTTCCGGGGACCAGAGCGGCGACGACCTACCATGTACTACTCTTCCTCGCTGCAGGCTGCGCCCGCACACGCGCGCCGGCTTCGTGGTCGTGGCGGCAGAGGGCGGCCGGCGGGGTGGGGGGGTGCCGGCGATCTCCTTCGTTTGCTCCTGTGACAGTACGTCGAAGAGAGCTTTAGAGATCGCCCGGAGCGGAGCCACCGATGTCCCTCATCTGCTCCTGCGACAGTACATCCAAGAGAGCTTCAGAGCGCCAGGAGGTCATGATTGGAGTGGTGCCAACAGAAGAAAGGGACCGAAGGAGAATGAGTGTGGGTCTTTGGCTATGGCTGGGAGCTGGGGCTCAAGTTAATATAGTGGGCGAATGGCAATGAGCCATGCCACACGGATGGACGGCTGGCGCAGAAGTAGGTTCGTGGGGCATGAATGCGGATGCTGATTCAGTGACTTAACTGCAGATGCGTTGGGTTACTGACATGTGGGCCCAACGCGCATCTGGCCCGCATGTCAGTGACACACCAACTGCACCTGCAGTTAAGTCTGGTGAATGCAGCATTGACGTTCTGGAGAGATGGTGACCATTTTAGGCGGGAAGCGCGTGCTAGCGATGGAAGGGGTTTCGGTAGGCCAGGGCGGTCAGACGCTGGCGTGGTGGTAAAGTGTGAACTCATGGATGACGAGCCCTTGAAGCATATGCGGCACATATTGACAACCAGGCGTCCACGCAACCTCTCTTGTCGCCAGCTAGCCTTCGACGATCACCATTAGACACCACACAACCATGCATAACTTATGAATAATGGACGAATCGGTCAGACACGCACTCGTGTGCAGTGGCACTAAGATCGGTCGCTCACGATAGTACATACTGCATACCATAGTACCCTCTCTAGCTAGGTTGTTTTATAGATTGTCGTTGTGATAGACGATATACATGAGCAAGGTGCTCCGAGTATGACCGTTGGTGTTGAGCCAGGTGAATACATGCTCGGCGTTCGCGTAGGACTCCATCAAATGTCTAAACAGTAATGTCAGACACCGCCGGGGCGCGCAGGCGATGGGCTTGCCATTTGCGTTGTTCCATGAGCAGGACTTTGATTTAGAGGGCGACGTGCATGCATTAGCATGCTTTGGCAGCGTGAGTGTGAGTGTGTGATGCAAAGTATTTCATTTTCATTTGGCTGACGAGTGTGTGTTGCAGCAACTAGTCCGTGGTTTGATTCCCCACATACGCATAATTTTGGTTTTTACTCCCTCCATCCCAAAATAAGTGTCTTAACTTTGTACTAGCTCTAGTACAAAGTTGTACTAACCTTGCACTTATTTTGGGACAGAGGGAGTATTTCTTTCTCCATTGACAGGTAGGCCCGCGTAGATGGATAGAGAACACGAGCTGATGAGGCGCATGCGGACTGTTTGACTGGTCAACCAGACAAATACAGAGCTATACACTGAGCCAGTGACCGTATAATCACCATATCTCGTATACAATGATCAAATTGAGATATCAAGACAAGTTTGATGACCTCCAATGTATTTTACTGGGTAATAAATGACCAGGATTGAAGGGGAATCCAAATTTCCTTCATCTTCTGTCCTTGAGCTCTTGACAAACCAATGCACTATACGGTTGTCCGGCAACTCCACCCCAGAGCTCTCAGCAAGCGTCGTTCATGCCACCGCGCTGCACACTAACCGGTAAGGCAGTGATGGCATCCCTCCGTGCCGAGTTCCTTGCCGCCCACGACCGCACACAAAATGGTAGGGAAGCGATGGCATCCCGCCGTGCCGAGTTCATCGCCGCACGCGACCTCACACCTATGTGGGAGGAAATTGAAGCTGCCAAGGCCAAATGGGTGTTAGAGCAAGAGGCGGCCAAAGCCGCACAGAGGGAGTGGAAAAGTCAGAAAGCACTCAAGAAAAGAATGGCCCGCCGCCACAGGAAAGAAGAGGATGCACGCGCTACTGCAGAGAGGTCGGCGGAGATCCAAGCACGGTGGGGTGTCGCCGACAAAGCCGGGAAGGAGAACGACGACGTCTGTCCAACATGTGAGGAGTAGTAGTACTAGTAGTTAGTGTGTGTGTCTGTGTCTGAGTACGAGCATGTACCAGTACTACTAGTTACTACTGTAGTTTTTAGAGCAAATTACCAGTACATTAGCCTAGACTAAATGGAAAATTTCCTATCCTATGCATCAAATGGCATCTCTTTCTCTATAGGAATTGAGATGCATGTCATCTCACTTCCTATGATTTTCATATTCCTATAAAATTCCTATCCTATGAACGAAAGGAGGCCTCTATTGGAGTAAGTACTGTAGCTAGCAGTACTGCTGGTATAGTAGTTTTCTTCAAGAAGCGGAATTCAACGAAGTCATTATGGTTCCTTCGTACGAGCTACTTCAAAGTGGGAAAGTGGGCCTGTGATTTGACGCCTCATTAGTCATTATTACTGCGGCGTGACGACCGGGGTGACTCCCCCTTGGAGTTCTGTGTGCATGGCAAGTGGACCAGGATGGTCCACGTCCCACATGTTGGCGAACGGAAGTAGTCTTTCCGATATCAAGGAGTAAGGAAACCACGTGGTATAGTACCACTCCTGATTGATTCTCAAAAAAAATAGTATCACTGCTGATTCATAATTATTTTTTATTTCTGATGAATGCTAGCGTTTCAACTCTTACGACGAAGACTGCCAAACACAGCATGTGCTGGATGTCCCACACGTCATCGAAAGGAGTGCGACATGAACAGCGTGGTAGAGCCCAGCGCAAAAAACGGTGTGGTAGAGCGTCTCCACTTCTTCCACTTCTAGGTCGGAGACCACACGTAGTCTATACCCCTATATAGTGTGTGAATAACTTTGAAAGTTGGTCGTTGGATGAAGCCAATCCGACGGTACAAAGATGGCAAATACGAGCACTACTGGCCGTTGGATATGATTTACATTCCACCAGATTTTGCCACATGTAGAATCTAGAAAGCTCCAGATGTAGAAGCATAATGCACAAACCACCAGAATCTCATGCGTGCAATGCACGTGTACCTTACTAGTAGTACTAGTGGTATGAACGATACAAGGTGCAACCTGGAGAGAACGACAAGTCTAGTTGGAAGGTCTCGGTGTTTGGGAACGTAGCAGAAATTCAAAATTTTCTATGCATCACCAAGATCAATCTATGGAGAGACTAGCAACAAGAGAGAGAGGGAGTGCATCTTCATACCCTTGAAGATCGCTAAGCGGAAGCGTTACAAGAACGCGGTCGGTGGAGTCCTTCACGAAGCGATTCAGATCGCGGCCAAATCCGATCTAAGCACTGAACAACGGTGCCTCCGTGTTCAACACATGTACAACCCGGGGACATCTCCTCCTTCTTGATCCAGCAAGGGGAGAGGAGAAGTTGAGGGAGAAATCCGACAGCACGACGGCATGGTGGTGATGGAGCTCGTGGTTCTCCGGCAGGGCTTCGCCAAGCACTACGGAGGAGGAGGAGGTGTTGGAGGAGGGAGAGGGCTGCGCCAGGGGAAGGGTGCGGCTGCCCTCTCTCTCCCTCACTATATATAGGGGGAAGGGAGGAGGGGGAGGCGCCCTAGGGTTCCCTAGGAGAGGGGCGGCGGCCACAGGGGAAACCCTAGATGGGTTTGGGCGCCCGCACCCCCTAGGAAACTTGCCCCCGAAGCCGGGAGGGGCGGCTTCCCTAGGGGTGGCGCCCCCACCTCTCCTGGTTATGTGAGATGGGGTGGGAGGGGCGCTCAGCCCCTTAGTGGGCTGATGTGCCCTCTCCCCTTGGCCCATAAGGCCCCCCAACGCTTGCCGGGGCCTCCGAAACCCCTTTCGGACACGCTGGTCATCACCTGGTACCCCCGGAACAATTCCGGACTCCAATACCCTTCGTCCAATATACCGATCTTCACCTCCGGACTATTCCAGAGCTCCTCGTCATGTCCGCGACCTCATCCGGGACTATGGACAACCTTTGGTAACCACATACTATTTCCCATAACAACTCTAGCGTCACCGAACCTTAAGTGTGTAGACCCCACGGGTTCGGGAACCACGCAGACATGACCGAGACGTTCTCCGGTCAATAACCAAAAGCGGGATCTGGATACCCATGTTGGCTCCCACATGTTCCATGATGATCTCATCGGATGAACCATGATGTCAAGGATTCAAGCAATCTCGTATGCAATTCCCTTTGTCAATCAGTATGTTACTTGCCCGAGATTCGATCGTCAGTATCCCAATACCTCGTTCAATCTCGTTACCGGCAAGTCACTTTACTCGTTCCGTAATGCATGATCCTATGACTAACTACTTAGTCACATTGAGCTCATTATGATGATGCATTACCGAGTGGGCCCAGAGATACCTCTCCGTCTCACGGAGTGACAAATCCCATTCTCGATTCGTGCCAACCCAACAGACACTTTCGGAGATACCCGTAGTGCACCTTTATAGCCACCCAGTTACGTTGTGACGTTGGCACACCCAAAGCATTCCTATGGTATCCGGGAGTTGCACAATCTCATGGTCTAAGGAAATGATACTTGACATTAGAAAAGCTTTTAGCAAATGAACTACACGATCTTGTGCTATTCTTAGGATTGGGCCTTGTCCATCACATCATTCTCCTAATGATGTGATCCCATTATCAATGACATCCAATGTCCATGGTCAGGAAACCATGACCATCTGTTGATCAACGAGCTAGTCAACTAGAGGCTCACTAGGGACATGTTGTGGTCTATGTATTCACACATGTATTGTGGTTTCCGGTCAATACAATTATAGCATGAATAATAGACAATTATCATGAACAAGGAAATACAATAATAACCATTTTATTATTGCCTCTAGGGCATATTTCCAACAGTCTCCCACTTGCACTAGAGTCAATAATCTAGTTCACATCACTATGTTATTGTAATGAATCGACACCCATGGGGTTTGATCATATCTCTCTTGTGAGAGAGGTTATTAGTCAACCGATCTGAACCTTTCAGATCCGTGTGTGCTTTGCAAATCTCTATGTCATCTCCTAGATGCAGCTACCACGCTCTATTTGGAGCTATTCGAAATAACTGTTCTACTATACGAATCCGGTTTACTACTCAGAATAATCTGGATTATTGTCAAAGTTTGCATCGGCGTAACCCTTAACGACAAACTCTTTTACCACCTCCATAACCGAGAAAATTCCTTAGTCCACTAGTTACTAAGGATAAGTTTGACCGTTGTCATGTGATCTATTCTTGGATCACTATTGTACCCCTTGACTGACTCATGGAAATCCACACTTAAGGTGCGGTACACAGCATATCATACTATAGAGCCTATGTCTGAAGCATAGGGGATGACCTTCGTCCTTTTTCTCTCTTCTTCCGTGGTCATGTCTTGAGTCTTACTCAATATTCACACCTTATAACACAGCCAAGAACTCCTTCTTTGCCGATCTATTTTGAACTCCTTCAAAATCATGTCACGGTATGTATTTATTTGAAAGTACTATTAAGCGTTTTTGATCTATCCCTATAGATCATGATGCTCAATGTTCAAGTAGCTTAATCCAGGTTTTCCATTGAAAAACACTTTTCAAATAACCCTATATGCTTTCCAGAAACTCTACATCATTTCTGATCAACAATATGTCAACAACATATACTCATCGGAAATTCTATAGTGCTCCCACTAACTTATTTGGAAATACAAGTTTCTCATAAACTTTGTATAAACCCAAAATCTTTGATCATCTCATCAAAGCGTATATTCCAACTCCGAGATGCTTATTTCAGTCCTTAGAAGGATTGCTGGAGCTTTGCATACTTGTTAGCATCTTTCAGGATTGTCAAAACCTTCTGGTTGTATCAGATACAACCTTTCCTTAAGAAAATCGTCGAGGAAACTATATTTTGACATCCTATCTGCAAGATTTTATAAATAATGCAGTAGCTGCTAATATAATTCTAAGAGACTCTTAGCACCACTACGAGTGAGAAAGCCTCATCATAGTCAACTCCTTGAACTTGTCGGAAAACATCTTAACAACAAGTCAAGCTTTCTTAATGGTGATACTTACCATCATTGTCTGTCTTCCTTATAAAATCCATCTGTACCCAACAGCTTTACGACCATCAAGTAGTATTTCCAAAGTCTATACTTTTTTTTCATACATGGATCCTCTCTTGGAATTTATGGCCTCGAGCCATTCGTCGGAATCCAGTCCCACCATCGCTTCTCCATAGCTCATAGGTTCATTGTTGTCTAGCAACATGACCTCCATGACAGGATTACGTACCACTCTGAAGCAGTACGCATCCTTGTCGACCTACGAGGTTTGGTAGTGACTTGATCCGAAGTTTCATGATCACTATCATAAGCTTCTACTTCAATTGGTGTAGGTGCCACAGGAACAACTTCCTGTGCCCTGCTACACACTAGTTGAAGTGATGGTTCAACAACCTCATCAAGTCTCCACCATCCTCCCACTCAATTCTTTCGAGAGAAACCTTTCCTCGAGAAAGGACCCGTTTCTAGAAACAATTACTTTTTCTTCCGGATCTGAAATAGGAGGTATACCCAACAGTTTTGGGTGTCCTATGAAGATGTATTTATCCGCTTTGGGTTCGAGCTTATCAGGATGAAACATTTTCACATAAGCGTCGCAGCCCCAAACTTTCAAGAAACGACAGCTTAGGTTTCTCTAAACCATAGTTCATACGGTGTCATCTCAATGGAATTACGTGGTGCCCTATTTAAAGTGAATGCGGTTGTCTCTAATGCCTAACCCATGAACGATGGTGGTAATTCGATAAGAGACATCATGGTATGCCCCATATCCAATAGGGTGAATCTATGATGTTCAGACACACCATCACACTATGGTGTTCCAGGCGGTGTTAGTTGTGAAACAATTTCAACAATGTCTCAATTGTGTACAAAAATCGCATCTCAGATATTCATCTCTATGATCATATCATAGACATTTTATCCTCTTGTCACGAAGATCTTCAACTTCACTCTAAAATTACTTGAACCTTTCAATAATTCAGACTTGTGTTTCATCAAGTAAATATACTCAACATCTACTCAAATCATCTGTGAAGTAAGAACATAACGATATCCACTGCATGCCTCAGCACTCATTGGACTGCACACATCAAAATGTGTTACTTCCAACAAGTCGCTTTCTTGTTCCATCTTACTGAAAACGAGGCCTTTCAGTAATCTTGCCCATGTGGTATGATTTGCATGTCTCAAGTGATTCATAATCAAGTGAGTCCAAACGATCCATCTGCATGGAGTTTCTTCATGCGTACATACCAATAGACATGGTTTGCATGTCTCAAACTTTTCAAAAAACGAGTGAGTCCAAAGATCCATCAACATGGAGCTTCTTCATGCGTTTTATACAAATATGACTTACATGGCAGTGCCACAAGTAGGTGGTACTATCATTACTATCTTATATCTTTTGGCATGAACATGTGTATCACTACGATCGAGATTCAATAAACCATTCATTTTAGGTGCAAGACCATTGAAGGTATTATTCAAATAAACAGAGTAACCATTATTCTCCTTCAATGAATAACCATATTGCGATAGACATAATCCAATCATGTCTATGCTCAATGCAAACACCAAATAACAATTATTTAGGTTTAACACCGATCCCGATGGTAGAGGGAGCGTGCGATGTTTGATCACATCAACCTTGGAAATACTTCCAACACATATCGTCACCTCGCCTTTAGCTTGTCTCCGTTTATTCCGTAGCCTTTTATTTCGAGTTACTAACACTTAGCAACTGAACCGGTATCTATTACCATGGTGCTACTAGGAGTACTAGTAGAGTACACATTAATATAATGTATATCCAATATACTTCTGTCGACCTTGCCTGCCTTCTTATATACCAAGTATCTAGGGTAATTATGCTCCAGTGACCGTTCCCCTTATTACAGAAGCACTTAGTCTCGGGTTTGGGTTCAACCTTGGGTTTCTTCACTAGAGCAGCAGCTGATTTGCCCTTTCAGGAAGTATCCCTTCTTGCCCTTGCCCTTCTTGAAACTAGTGGTTTGACTAACCATCAACAATTGATGCTCCTTCTTGATTTCTACTTTCGTGGTGTCAAACATCGTGAATATTTCAAGGATCATCATATCTATCCCTGATATGTTATAGTTCATCACGAAGCTCTAGTAGCTTGGTGGCAATGACTTTGGAGAAACATCACTATCTCATCTGGAAGATTAACTCCCACTCGATTCAAGTGATTGTTGTACCCAGACAATCTGAGTACAAGCTCAATGATGGAGCTTTTCTCCCTTAGTTTGTAGGCTAAGAAACTCATCGGAGGTCTCATACCTCTTGACGTGGGCATGAGCCTGAAATCCCAATTTCAGCCTTGGGAACATCTCATATGTTCCGTGACGTTTCAAAAAACATCTTCGGCGATACAATTCTAAACCGTTTAACATTACTGAACTATCATGTAGTCATCAAAACGTGTATGTCAGATGTTCGCAACATCCACAGACGACGTTCGAGGTTCAGCACACTGAGCGGTGCATTAAGGACATAAGCCTTCTGCACAACAATGAGGACAATCCTCAGTTTACGGACCCAGTCCGCATAATTGCTACTATCAACTTTCAACTATATTTTCTCTAGGAACATATCTAAATAGTAGAACTAAAGCGCAAGCTTCGACATAATTTGTAAAGACCTTTTGACTATGTTCATGATAATTAAGTTCATCTAATCAAATTATTAATGAACTCCCACTCAGATAGACATCCCTCTAGTCATCTAAGTGATACATGATCTGACTCAACTAGGCCGTGTCCGATCATCATGTGAGACGGACTAGTCATCATCGGTGAACATCTTCATGTTGATCGTATCTACTATACGACTCATGTTCGACCTTTCGGTCTCTTGTGTTCTGAGGCCATGTCTGTACATGCTAGGCTCTTCAAGTCAACCTAAGTGTTTTGCATGTGTAAATCTGGCTTACACCCGTTGTATGTGAACGTTAGAATCTATCACACCCGATCATCATGTGGTGCTTCGAAATAACGAACTTTCGCAATGGTGCACAGTTAGGGGGAACAATTTCTTGAAATTTTAGTGAGGGATCATCTTATTTATGCTACGGTCGTTCTAAGCAAATAAGATGTAAACATGACAAACATCACATGCAAATCATAAAGTGACATGATATGGCCAATATCATCTTGCGCCTTTGATCTCCATCTTTGAGGCGCGGCATGATCACCTTTGTCGCCGGCATGACACCATGATCTCCATCATCATGATCTCCATCATCATGTCTTCATGAAGTTGTCTCGCCAACTATTACTTCTACTACTATGGCTAACGATTAGCAATAAAGTAAAGTAATTACATGGCATTTTTAATGACACGTAGGTCATACAATAAATTAAGACAACTCCTATGGCTCCTGCCGGTTGTCATACTCATCGACATGCAAGTCGTGATTCCTATTACAAGAACATGATCAATCTCATACATTACATATCATTCATCACATTCTTTTGGCCATACAACATCACATAGCATACCCTGCAAAAACAAGTTAGACGTCCTCTAATTGTTTACGTGGCTGCTACGGGTTTCTAGCAAGAACGTTTCTTACCTAGGCAAAGCCAGAACGGTGATATGCCAATTGCTATTTACCCTTCATAAGGACCCTTTTCATCGAATCCGATCCGACTAAAGTGGGAGAGTCCGGCGCCCGCTAGCCACCTTTATGCAACAAGTGCATGTCAGTCGGTGGAACCTGTCTCACGTAAGTGTACGTGCAAGGTTGGTCCGGGCCGCTTCATCCCACAATACCGTCGAAACAAGATATGACTAGTAACGGTAAGCATATTGAACAAACCAACGCCCACACAACTACTTGTGTTCTACTCATGCATAGAATCTACGCAATAGACCTAGCTCATGATGCCACTGTTGGGGAACGTAGCAGAAATTCAAAATTTTCTATGCATCACCAAGATCAATCTATGGAGAGACTAGCAACGAGAGAGTGAGGGGGGGTGCATCTTCATACCCTTGAAGATCGCTAAGCGGAAGCGTTACAAGAACGCGGTTGGTGGCGTCCTTCACGAAGCGATTCAGATCGCGGCCAAATCCGATCTAAGCACCGAACAACGGTGCCTCCGTGTTCAACACACGTACAGCCCGGGGACGTCTCCTCCTTCTTGATCCAGCAAGGGGAGAGGAGAAGTTGAGGGAGAACTCCGACAGCACGACGACATGGTGGTGATGGAGCTCGTGGTTCTCCGGCAGGGCTTCGCCAAGCACTACGGAGGAGGAGGAGGTGTTGGAGGAGGGAGAGGGTTGCGCCAGGGGAAGGGTGCGGCTGCCCTCTCTCTCCCTCACTATATATAGGGGGAAGGGAGGAGGGGGAGGCGCCCTAGGGTTCCCTAGCGGAGGGGCGGCGGCCATAGGGGAAACCCTAGATGGGTTTGGGCAACCCCACCCCTAGGAAACTTGCCCCCCAAGCCGAGAGGGGCGGCTGCCCTAGGGGTGGCGCCCCCACCTCTCCTGGTTACGTGAGATGGGGTGGGAGGGGTGCTCAGCCCCTTAGTGGGCTGATGTGCCCTCTCCCCTTGGCCCATAAGGCCCCCCAACGCATGTCGGAGCCTCCAAAACCCCTTTCGGACACGCTGGTCATCACCTGGTACCCCCGGAACAATTCTGGACTCCAATACCCTTCGTCCAATATACCGATCTTCACCTCCGGACCATTCCGGAGCTCCTCGTCATGTCCAGGACCTCATCCGGGACTCCTGTCACGCCCAATAAGCGACCCTATCCAAAAGGAACTCGAAGGTCCCACCAAGGATAGACCCGCATATTGAAACGCTTTTGCAAGGTGGATAGCATTACATCAACATTACATAATACATGGGGATACATACATAAGGCATACAATGCCACATGAATACAACATCACAATACATAAGAGCATCATCAGCCCACTAACAGAAACTGAAACGACATCCACCCTGCTAGCCCAGGCTGCCGACCTGGAACCTATCCCCTGATCGAACAAGAAGCAGGAGAAGAACTCCAAAACAAGCAAACATCGCTCTCGCGCCATGATCATCGCATAACCTGTACCTGCAACTGTTCTTGTAGTAATCTGTGAGCCACGAGGACTCAGCAATCCCATTACCATGGGTATCAAGACTAGCAAAGCTTAAAGGGAAAGGAAGGGGTAAAGTGGTGAGGCTGCAGCAGCGACTAAGCATATATGGTGGCTAACATACGCAAATAAGAGCGAGAAGAGAGCAAGCAGAACGGTCGTCAACTAGTAATGACCAAGAAGTGATCCTGAACTCCTACTTACGTCAAACATAACCCAGAAACCGTGTTCACTTCCCGGACTCCGCCGAGAAGAGACCATCACGGCTACACACGCGGTTGATGCGTTTTAATTCGGATCTGGTGTCAAGTTATCTACAACCGGACATTAACAAATTCCCATCTGCCTATAACCGCAGGCACATCTTTCGAAAGATTATACCCTGCAGGGGTGTCCCAACTTAGCCCATGACAAGCTCTCGCGATCAATGAAGGAATAGACCTTCTCCCAGGAAGACCCGATCAGACTCGGAATCCCGGTTTACAAGACATTTCGACAATGGTAAAACAAGACCAGCAAAGCCTCCCGCTGTGCCGACAAATCCCGATAGGAGCTGCACATATCTCATTCTTAGGGCACACCGGATTGTCCAGACTTCCGGTAGGCCAGCCCAGAGTTGCCCCTGGTGGCCACCGGCGGCCGACAGTTTGGACCAACACTCACAACGAGCACTGGCCCGGGGGGGGGGATAAAATAAAGATGACCCTCGAGAGCGCGACTCTCAAGGGAAAAAAGGGCTAGGTGAGGAAAATGGTAAAACCAAGGTTGGGCCTTGCTGGAGGAGTTTTATTCAAAGCGAACTGTCAAGGGGGTCCCATAAATCACCCGACCGCGTAAGGAACGCAAAATTCGGGAACATAACACCGGTATGACGGAAACTAGGGCGGCAAGACTGGAACAAAACACCAGGCAAAAGGCCGAGCCTTCCACCCTTTACCAAGTATATAGATGCATTAATAATATAAGAGATATTGTGATATCCCAACCAAAATCCTGTCCACCATGGAGCAATCTTCAACTTCACCTGCAACTAGCAACGCTATAAGAGGGATGAGCAAAGCGGTAACATAGCCAAGCAACGGTTTGCTAGGAAGGGTGTCAAAGGTTAGAGGTTCATGGCCATTTGGGATGGCTTGATAACAGGTAATAGGTAGCGCAACATAGCGATAGAACGGAGCAACTAGCATAGCAATGATAGTAGTGAGATCCAGGGTAGCGGTCATCTTGCCTGAGATCCCGCAAGGAAGAAGAACGAGTCCATGAAGAAGACGAACGGGAGTAGTCGAACGAATCCTCACAATCGCAACGTTACCGGAACTATCAAGAAGAAGCAATACCGGAAAGAAACAAACAACATGGTAAACAACCATCACATAAACATGGCATGATGCACAATTAAGTATGATGCATGTCCGGTTTAAAGAGGCATGGCATCGCAAAGTGCAACAAACAACACTACAAATTAAGTGGAGCTCAATATGCAACAAGTTGCATATTGGCGGAACACCACATCGATTATTTAGCTCTCTCTCGGTTTTGTACCCACCAATATTAAATGTTGTTAGACATGGCAAGAGGTGAAGCATATGAAAACTACCTATCTAGGCAAGGTTAAATGAGGCCGGAACAACAAAACAACAATTCCGGAAATCCCCATATGCAAATTATGGATTTGGTACTGTTCTGCCCTAAACACAATTTTAATGTTGTTAAACAGGAAAATAACGTGGACCATGTTAATCTAGGCATTTTTCCACCCCATTTGCATATAAAGAACATTTAATTCCGAGCTACGGTTATTTAGTTATGAAATAAATCATTTTAACATGGCATATTAGCAAATTTAAATAAACAGCAAGTTAAACATTTTAACATGGGATGAAAAAGGCATATTATTAATCTACACAAAATTCTAAGCATTTTACATACATAATTTGTTTACATATGATGCACTGTTGTGGACTTATTAATGCATGAAATCTAGGGGCTTTTCTGTAAAATTGATAATCACTGAAATAATAGACAAATCGCAGCGCAGGGAAAAAAACTCCACGGGCCGAAACTGGCTGGGCCAATAGTGCACGGGGGCGGGGCTACTCACCAGGCCTCATGGGCCGGTCGGTGGAGAGGCCTGGCAGGCTGGAAGGGGCGCTCGGCCTGGCTAGCTTCGACTGGGCCTGGCGCGCTGGGCGCTGCTGGGCCAGGCCCACACGAGCGCGGCGAATGGAGGCGTCGTCCTCCAGGAATAGATCGGCCGCGAGCAGGACCAGGGGCGGCGGCGGCCGGCAGTCAACGGCGATGGGGAGGCGCGGGAAGGCCGGAACGGGGCCGCAGGTGGCCAGATCCGGTGGAGGTCGTGGCCGGGGACCCGTTCCCGGCGACGGCGAGGCCAGCTGGCGACGGGCGGAGCATCATCGGGCGGTGGCAGTCCCTGCGAGGAGAGAGAGAGGAGCCGGGTGAGGGAGAGAGGAGACGCAGGGAGGAAGATGGCGGGGGCGGCGACTTGGGACGGCGGAGAGGGCGGCTCCGGCGACGGCTGGAGTAGTCCGGCGAGGTGGCTTCGGCCAGAGGGCGGCGGCGAACGCTCCCGACGAGGCCGGATCGAGCTAGCGGCTCGGGACGAAGGGTAGCGGCGGCGAGCGCGGGGTCGGGCTGACCCGGGCCCAGATGGGCTTGGCGGGCCCTGCGCGGGTTTGGACGGGCCAGCGGCAGCGGGGAAGTGGGGAGGGGACGCGTGGAAGGCAGGGAGTGGGCGTGGGGGCGGCGCGGCTGACTTGGCGGCCGCGCTGGGTGGTGGCTGGCGGCGGGGGCAGCGCCAAGTGGCAGAGGAGGAGAGGGCCAGTGCGGAAATTGAGGAGAGGGGAGGCTAGAGGTAGGTGGAAGGGGTTAGGCTGCCCAAAATGGACTAGGAGGTCCATATATAGTAGATTTTGGCTAGGGTTTGGGGGTTTTGCTCCATTTCGGAGACGTTCGATCGCCATCGAACGGTCCGGAGCGGAGGGGGTAGGTAGGTGGGTCTAGTGGGCTGTGAAGAGGGCCTCGTCTGAGAAGAGAGGGGAATAAGTGCGAGCCGCACGGTTTTCGGAGACCGAAAACATCCGACGAAGGTACCGACAACGGTGCCGCTATGTATTTAACGGTTGGGCTATCAAATGGACTCCAAATGCGATGAGACTTGGCAGGCGCTCTGTCTACACTATAATAAGACCGCACGACAAGTTGCAACCCATTCTGAGAACATTTTTATGCCACTTATAAAATAATATTTCGGAGGTGCCGCGGGCGCGTCCGAGTGTGTCTGGACTCCGAACGGACAACGGAGAGAATCGGGGAAACCCGAACGGATGCAAGTTTTAGGAAAACGATGCCGATGCAATGCGAATGATGACATGAGACGAGATTCGTAAGAAGAACAAAATGCAAAACAACAGACAAAAACCCAACCACGGAGGAAATAAAAATCACATAGCCGGAAATGGCAAGAGTCGGAGTTACGAATATGGAAAGTTGTATCCGGGGCGTTACAACACTCCACCACTATGAGAGGATCTCGACCCGAGATCTAGGATGGCACCGGAGGGAAACGGAAGAGGAAGAGAGGAGGTAAACTAAGTTGCTTCTTCGACAAACGAGTGAAACCATGAACCTTGAGAGTTTGAGCAATTAGAGAAGAACGAGATTGCAAACAATCCTTTAGAAAAGAGGAACGAGGAACATTACGATAACTTGAAGGTTGCAAAGACATGAATCAAGAGTTTAATGGACAAGATAGGGTTCAAAACCACTCCGGTTACAACAAGATGAGAGAGGAAGAATTCGGGCAGCACTCCGGTTGAACATGGAAGGAATAGAACATGAACTTGGCAAAATGAAAGCACTTGGATGAGACTCCGGTTAAATGAGGAATGATAGACGCAACGCTCTGGTTAAATGGATAAGCAAGGAAAAGAACACGATCTTGACAAAACAAGATGATGAGTGAAGAGAACAACATCACAATGCCTTCGGAATGAAAGAATAGAAGCTAGATCGTTGAAATAGAAGAATGGAAAGAAAATGCCAACTTGTACCACAAATCAGCTTGGAAAGCATCCTTGCAAAGAAGAATAGAACTTAGTTGTTGGAAAACCAACAACGAAACGAATAAACTTGTAGTGGGCTTATGGAAACATCTCAACGCTTGAAGTGAAATTCTGCCACTAACGAAAATAATTGCTTGCTTTGAGATCAACGAAGAGATGAAACTTCTTCCACCAAGAGGATAAAGAGCAAGCTTGGGTCATGCATAATCACCACAAATAGCAACAACCCTTAAGGAAAGGCTTTAGGTGAAATATAACCCAAGATACTCCAACAAAGAGATTGATGGATTTAAAATACCTCATTCTTGACAACAATATGAATCATGAACCTTGAAGGAAATTGTCAAGAGTGACATAACACCATCTCAAAAGATAAGGTAGAAAGGATTGCACTTCGGAATGCAAGATGAAGAATGCTTGAACTCCCCCAAACAAAACATGTGTTTAGCACCATGTTTAATTTTGAGTATAGCTTGGCGGACCATCACCTCGAGAGAAATCTTGAAGAACAATTGAAGAATGAAAAGAATCCTTATT
Organism: Triticum dicoccoides; assembly: GCF_002162155.2. Classification (NCBI taxonomy): domain Eukaryota; kingdom Viridiplantae; phylum Streptophyta; class Magnoliopsida; order Poales; family Poaceae; genus Triticum; species Triticum dicoccoides. Next base: position 327,523,028 of record NC_041383.1, on the reverse strand, counting down.
GAACCACCATGTAGAGCCTCCATGAAGAACTCCGGTAACAAAAGGATGATGAAAAGAAAAACAAGTTGAAAACACAAGGTGAAGCCTTGCGATGATTTAGATGGAGCTTTGCAACGATATAACCAAGAAAACTTGGAACTCCGGAACGAAAAGATGAAACACTAGAATGGAGAATTACTTCATCATGAACAATCTCCGGAAGAAAAGAATTAATCACTTGGATGAAACAAGAATAAAATTATGTCATGCCTATCCTTCATCAATTTAAATTGATGGCAATCAACAGATTTGGCATACTACTTATTCTCGTAGAAAGGATTAAGAGAGATATAGCGTAAACTTGCGAAGGTATTGATGGAACCACCGGTGGGATTGGAAACAACGAATGAAATGGTTCGGTAGCAAAGGAAGAGGAATCTCGAACGAACCACCGTAACAATTGAAAATGAACGTAGCAAAGGCACAATTCACCGGAAAGATTGAAGATACTTGAGAGGATTTAGATACAAGTGAACGAATAGATCACGAGCTGATTAGAGAATACTTGAATGATGCACCGGTTAGATTTGGAGAACAAGAGTTGAAGGTTGAGAATGAGTAATTCTAAGATGATGGGCTACGGAGAATCAAACTGAAAAGGCTCCTGATTTGCTCCGGATGGATGAAAAAAAAAATCTCACAATCAAAAACAATTATGAGAGGATGGCATCAAGCTAGAACCATGAATCTTGAAGATAATGGACCAAGATTTAGAGGAAACACTTCTTTGGTCTTCAAATGTTGAGAAAGATGATGAGAACCACCATGAATTGTTGAGATACTCCGGAACAAAGAAGAATAGAAATGATGAACCAACGATGAAAAGAATTTGAAAGATCTTGGAGAAAGACATATGACTGATGATAACCCATTCTTACATCAAACTTTGAAAAGAATTTGGAATAGCTTCGGAATAATTAGAAGAGTCAGGTAAGATCCTGGGAAAAGACCTGTGGGTTAGGGCCCACTCAAAACAAACACCATTGAAATAATTTTAAAGAGAGATTGCACCGGTAGGATAAAATGACTTGAATGAGACAATAATCTCGAAATAGCTTGAACGGATTGAGAATGGAAACACAAGTCTTGTGAGATATCTTCAGCACTCCAGAACAATTGGATAGGAAGAAGTGAATGATTAAGAGGTGCACCGGTATGATAAGCATTTGAAATGAGGAAAAGAATATGATGAACACTGAAAGCTTGAATTGGATCCACCGGAGAAGAAAGAAGAACGGAGGATGATGAACTTGAAGCTCGTGAGCATCTTCACGAGGGATCACCGGATCAGAACAATGATAGAAAAGAGTGAAGAAACTTCACATGAATAAATGGATACTTGATTAAAAAAAATCTGGGTCCTTGAAGAAAAGGGTGGGAGGGTGGGGAAAACAAAGACAACTTGGGATGAACGAAACAAACACCGGTGAGAAAACTTAGAATTCATCTTGCGGATGTTGAAATGATCAGATCCACTTGAAGAGAAGCACGCCGGTTGGAAAAGAATTAACATGACGACCTCGATGATCAAGAAGGATTAGTATACACATAGCAATATGAGAACACCATTTAGGAAAAGTATGGATTCAACATTTGACTTCGAAGCAACTCGAATACCACAAATAAAACAAAAACAAAGGATTTGGCTTGCAGAATAAGCCGGAAACAAACATATGATAGATCCCATATCGTATCATGTGTCTGTTGGAAAGATAAAACTAGAGCTACTTGAATTCCCACCTATAAACTCCCGAAACTTTCTGGTTATGCAATCTGGTGTTGGGGATACAGGGGAAGCAATATATCTCACCCAAACTAACAATACCTACATCCAGTTGTATCCATCCGTCAACACATAACCAAGAAACCTTCGGAAATCGTGTACCTCAACCTTCAAAAAGCATCCATTATACGAGTTATGGCAATACTCCCGAGCTCGCCCCAGTACTGGGTTATCGGGGTTATCTCACCAACAACTGTACAAAAGAGATTTTCGATGTCGGCAAAGCTCAGGTATTCCAGAACTGCAACGATAAAATTGTGACGACAACACCTCAGAGCTCAACTCCCCGGGACACTGCCACAACCCCTAAATGTCAGGAGGCACCAAGAACAATGTTCTCGTCACAAAACCATCGAAGCGATTCCAAGATACCCGCGTGATCCTAAATTTTTTTTTAGTGAAATTTTAGGAGAGGAAAGTCAAAACATCTTCGTCAGGAGACCTCACCAGAGTGACGAAGGGGGCTGAGGAGTAAAAAGAATCCTACTCTCCGAAATATATAATCCTAAGACTCAAAATAGTTTTTTTTCTAGACTCAACAATGGCCAACAATCAAGGGGGCTCCTAAGGTCGGTCGAGACTCTGATACCAACTTGTCAAGCCCAATATGCGACCCTATCCAAAAGGAACTCGAAGGTCCCACCAAGGATAGACCCGCATATTGAAACGCTTTTGCAAGGTGGATATCATTACATCAACATTACATAATACATGGGGATACATACATAAGGCATACAATGCCACATGAATACAACATCACAATACATAAGAGCATCATCCGACTACGGATGAATCACAAACAGAAACTGAAACGACATCCACCCTGCTAGCCCAGGCTGCCGACCTGGAACCTATCCCCTGATCGAAGAAGAAGCAGGAGAAGAACTCCAAAACAAGCAAACAACGCTCTCGCGCCATAATCATCGCATAACCTGTACCTACAACTATTGTTGTAGTAATCTGTGAGCCACGAGGACTCAGTAATCCCATTACCATAGGTATCAAGACTAGCAAAGCTTAAAGAGAAAGGAAGGGGTAAAGTGGTGAGGCTGCAGCAGAGACTAAGCATATATGGTGGCTAACATACGCAAATAAGAGCGAGAAGAGAGCAAGCAAAACGGTCGTCAACTAGTAATGACCAAGAAGTGATCTTGAACTCCTACTTACGTCAAACATAACCCAGAAACCGTGTTCACTTCTCGGACTCCGCCGAGAAGAGACCATCACGGCTACACACGCGGTTGATGCGTTTTAATTCGGATCTGGTGTCAAGTTATCTACAACCGGACATTTAAATTCCCATCTGCCTATAACCGCAGGCACGACTTTCGAAAGATTAAACCCTGCAGGGGTGTCCCAACTTAGCCCATGACAAGCTCTCGCGATCAAGGAATAGACCTTCTCCCAGGAAGACCCGATCAGACTCGGAATCCCGGTTTACAAGACATTTCGACAATGGTAAAACAAGACCAGCAAAGCCTCCCGCTATGCCGACAAATCCCGATAGGAGCTGCACATATCTCGTTCTCAGGGCACACCGGATTGTCCAGACTTCCGGTAGGCCAGCCCAGAGTTGCCCCTGGTGGCCACCGGCGGCCGACAGTTTGGACCAACACTCACAACGAGCACTGGCCCGGGGGGGATAAAATAAAGATGACCCTCGAGAGCGCGACTCTCAAGGGAAAAAAGGGCTAGGTGAGGCAAATGGTAAAACCAAGGTTTGGCCCTGCTGGAGGAGTTTTATTCAAAGCGAACTGTCAAGGGGGTCCCATAAATCACCCGACCGTGTAAGGAACGCAAAATCCGGGAACATAACACCGGTATGACGGAAACTAGGGCGGCAAGAGTGGAACAAAACACCAGGCAAAAGGACGAGCCTTCCACCCTTTACCAAGTATATAGATGCATTAATAATATAAGAGATATTGTGATATCCCAACCAAAATCCTGTCCACCATGGAGCAATCTTCAACTTCACCTGCAACTAGCAACGCTATAAGAGGGCTGAGCAAAGCGGTAACATAGCCAAGCAACGGTTTGCTAGGAAGGGTGTCAAAGGTTAGAGGTTCATGGCCATTTGGGATGGCTTGCTAACAGGTAATAGGTAGCGCAACATAGCGATAGAACGAAGCAACTAGCATAGCAATGATAGTAGTGAGATCCAGGGTAGCGGTCATCTTGCCTGAGATCCCGCAAGGAAGAAGAACGAGTCCATGAAGAAGACGAATAGGAGTAGTCGAACGAATCCTCACAATCGCAATGTTACCGGAACTATCAAGAAGAAGCAATACCGGAAAGAAACAAACAACATGGTAAACAACCATCACATAAACATGGCATGATGCACAATTAAGTATGATGCATGTCCGGTTTAAAGAGGCATGGCATGGCAAAGTGCAACAAACAACACTACAAATTAAGTGGAGCTCAATATGCAACAAGTTGCATATTGGCGGAACACCACATCGATTATTTAGCTCTCTCTTGGTTTTGTACCCAACAATATTAAATGTTGTTAGACATGGCAAGAGGTGAAGCATATGAAAACTACCTATCTAGGCAAGGTTAAATGAGGCCGGAACAACAAAACAACAATTCCGGAAATCCCCATATGCAAATTATGGATTTGGTACTGTTCTGCCCTAAACACAATTTTAATGTTGTTAAACAGGAAAATAACGTGGACCATGTTAATCTAGGCATTTTTCCACCCCATTTGCATATAAAGAACATTTAATTCCGAGCTACGGTTATTTAGTTACGAAATAAATCATTTTAACATGGCATATTAGCAAATTTAAATAAACAGCAAGTTAAACATTTTAACATGGGATGAAAAAGGCATATTATTAATCTACACAAAATTCTATGCATTTTACATATATAATTTGTTTACATATGATGCACGGTTGTGGACTTATTAATGCATGAAATCTAGGGGGTTTTCTATAAAACTGATAATCACTAGAATAATAGACAAATCGCAGCGTAGGGGGAAAAAACACCACGGGCCGAAACTGGCTGGGCCAATAGTGCACGGGGGCGGGGCTGCTCACCAGGCCTCATGGGCCGGTCGGTGGAGAGGCCTGGCAGGCTGGAAGGGGCGCTGGGCCTGGCTAGCTTCGGCTGGGCCTTGTGCGCTGGGCGCTGCTGGGCCGGGCCCACGCGGGCGCGGCGAACGGAGGCGTCGTCCTCCAGGAATAGATCAGCCGCGAGCAGGACCAGGGGCGGCGGCGGCCGGCGGTCAACGGCGATGGGGAGGCGCGGGGAGGCTGGAATGGGGCCGCGGGTGGCCAGATCCAGTGGAGGTCGTGGCCGGGGACCCGTTCCCGGCGACGGCGAGGCCAGCCGGCGACAGGCGGAGCATCCTCGGGCGGTGGCAGTGCCTGCGAGGAGAGAGAGAGGAGCCGGGTGACGGAGAGAGGAGACGCAGGGAGGAAGATGGCGGGGGAGGCGACCTAGGACGGTGGAGAGGGCGGCTCCGGTGACAGCTGGAGTAGTCCGGCGAGGTGGCTTCGGCCAGAGGGCGGCGGCGAACGCTCCCGACGAGGCTGGATCAAGCTAGCGGCTCGGGACGAAGGGTAGCGGCGGCGAGCGCGGGGTCGGGCCGACCCGGGCCCAAATGGGCTTGGCGGGCCCTACGCGGGTTTGGACGGGCCAGCGGCGGCGGGGAAGTGGGCAGGGGACGCGTGGAAGGCAGGGAGTGGGCGCGGGGGTGGCGCGGCTGACTTGGCGGCGGCGCTGGGTGGTGGCTAGCGGCGGGGGCAGCGCCAAGTGGCAGAGGAGCAGAGGGCCGGTGCGGAAATTGAGGAGAGGGGAGGCTAGAGGTAGGTGGAGGGGGTTAGGCTGCCCAAAATGGAATAGGAGGTCCATATATAGCAGATTTTGGCTAGGGTTTGGGGGTTTTGCTCCGTTTCGGAGACGTTCGATCGCCATCGGACGGTCCGGAGCGGAGGGGGTAGGTAGGTGGGTCTAGTGGGCTGTGAAGAGGGCCTCGGCTGAGAAGAGAGGGGAAGAAGTGCGACCCGCACGGTTTTCAGAGACCAAAAACATCCGACGAAGGTACCGACAATGGTGCCGCTATATATTTAACGGTTGGGCTACCAAATGGACTCCGAATGCGGTGAGACTTGGCAGGCGCTCTGTCTACACTATAATAAGACCGCACGACAAGTTACAACCCATTCCGAGAACATTTTTATGCCACTTATAAAATAATATTTCGGAGGTGCCGAGGGCGCATGCGAGTGTGTCTGGACTCCGAACGGACAACGGAGAGAATCGGGGAAACCCGAACGGATGCAAGTTTTATGAAAATGATGCCGATGCAATGCGAATGATAACATGAGACGAGATGCGTAACAAGAACAAAATGCAAAACAACAGACAAAAACCCAACCACGGAGGAAATAAAAATCACATAGCCGGAAATGGCAAGAGTCGGAGTTACGAATATGGAAAGTTGTATCTGGGGCGTTACAACTCCGAACAACCTTCGGTAACCACATACTATTTCCCATAACAACTCTAGCGTCACCGAACCTTAAGTGTGTAGACCCTACGGGTTCGGGAACCATGCAGACATGACCGAGACGTTCTCCGGTCAATAACCAACAGCGGGATCTGGATACCCATGTTGGCTCCCACATGTTCCATGATGATCTCATCGGATGAACCACGATGTCAAGGATTCAAGCAATCCCGTATGCAATTCCCTTTGTCAATCAGTATGTTACTTGCCCGAGATTTGATCATCAGTATCCCAATACCTCGTTCAATCTCGTTACCGGCAAGTCACTTTACTCGTTCCGTAATGCATGATCCCGTGACTAACTACTTAGTCACATTGAGCTCATTATGATGATGCATTACCGAGTGGGCCCAGAGATACCTCTCCGTCTCACGGAGTGACAAATCCCAGTCTCGATTCGTGCCAACCCAATAGACACTTTCGGAGATACCCGTAGTGCACCTTTATAGCCACCCAGTTACGTTGTGACGTTTGGCACACCCAAAGCATTCCTACGGTATCCGGGAGTTGCACAATCTCATGGTCTAAGGAAATGATACTTGACATTAGAAAAGCATTTAGCAAATGAACTACACGATCTTGTGCTATGCTTAGGATTGGGTCTTGTCCATCACACCATTCTCCTAATGATGTGATCCCATTATCAATGACATCCAATGTCCATGGTCAGGAAACCATGACCATCTGTTGATCAACGAGCTAGTCAACTAGAGGCTCATTAGGGACATGTTGTGGTCTATGTATTCACATATGTATTGCGGTTTGCGGTCAATACAATTATAGCATGAATAATAGACAATTATCATGAACAAGGAAATACAATAATAACCATTTTATTATTGCCTCTAGGGCATATTTCCAACACTCGGGGCATACACGTAAACAAATATAAAAGTTAATATGTGCCTCCAACTAATATAGTAGTAGTAGAGTACTTAGGCATGTACTCCATAACATCACCGTGCATTGCACATACAACATTTAGTGATATTACATAGTAAGAGACAAATGCCGCCCAAGAATTCCCTTCTCGACCCACTTTTGGGTGTTTGGTAGAGTGTATGGAGGGTGCATGAGTCCACACTAGTTTAGCACAAATACACTAGAAGCATGCATGAAGAGAGCTTGCATGAAGAGGGGTGTTGAGTTGAGCATGCATGAAGAGGGAACAACTATGATGAGACGAGAACGCAACCAAACACACCCTATATTCCATGCATGTTCATGCCATTTGTGTCTTTCTACTTCACTTACTGCGCTACGTTACTCAGGTTTGTACGTCCACTCCTGGGTACATGTCCGTCTCGTAGTTCCAGTCCCACGTGTTCTTCATGGAGATGGAACGATCCTTGCATGACATGTGCACCTTGATGCTAGATGTCTCGCGTGTTGGCAAAAGGATGAACAAATCTCACGTAAAAAAATAGAGTGGAAGAACATAGATTCCCAACGACCGAGAAGGAGCAAGGAATCTCGTGGTGGAGCGTCTGCACTCATAATATTTAATATTATTCAACGATATAAAATCAACCAATCATCTCCATAGTGGACTGGAAGAGTATGAAACACGGCAGCCCAGTGTAGTTACATCATACTAGTACATGGGTAACCCACACTATCACCATATTTCTTGGCTTCCGTGCGACACCTATCTCTAGTAATCCAGCAGCCTGTATCGCTTCTCCCTCCTCGTATCTCTCAAAGTGTGGTGGGCTGGCATTTTTGCCGTCTATTGAGGTCGGTTCACTCATCACATATTAGCGACATGCCAAGAGCATTCTAAAAAAGATCCCTTTCACGTTCCGTTTTCAAAAAGAAAAAATCCTTTCACGTACGAATTTGACTGTATGCTTTGAGCAACTTGCATGTCCTATACTGCTCCTGTTTGGGTACTCTAACTTAGCTAGAGGTTAGACTAACTCATGACTAACCCTGAATTAACTGTAGCCAAAGAGGTGTTTGGGTGACAGGGTTAGATTGATAATAAATGCACTTGATGGAGAGAGAAACGTGACTTTTCAGTGGTCCCAATGAGAACTATCTCCAGTTAGCACCTCTTGGGTGGGATAGTTTTTTTTGGTGGGTTCGGTGCAACTTGCTCCAATTTAAACCCTCATGCTTGGATACTTTAGGGCTATTTGAGTCCCAACTAGATCAAACTAACTCTAACCCATGGATCCAAACAGGGCCTATGGCCAGCCTCGACGAGGAGCAGTCGCGTGAACCGGGAAGCGACGCTCTCTCGACCGTCGCGCCACTACAAATCGGTGCCAGTGAGAGGTCTCCTCCGCTCTGGCAAGGCATTAATGCAGCACTGACTCTCCAGGGTGACGCTGGCCATTTCACGCGGGAAGCGCGCGCTGGCAAGGGAGTATAGGTTTTGAACCATTTCAGGTGTAGTACTGGTAGTTTGCAAACCTACTCAATTATCGCACTCAGTTTCCTAAGAAATTGTGGTAAAAAACATTACTCCATAGCCCGCTTCCCTTATCCTTCCTCTTCCACCACCCGCGCACGTCCGCGGAAACTGACCGGTCAACCCTTATATAGGAGTGCTAGCACAAAAAGAGGCATGCATGACCACTAAAATTTCCAGATTAAAGCACCGCTCCGGCGGGAGTATGGCGTATGTTACCTTCGGCAGGGCCATGGCTACTGGGCGATGGCGACCAGAAAAGAGGCGGCGGGAGGGGAATGAATACTGCTACTATTTGGGTTCGCCGTTCGGCTTAAATAAATGCGCAACATCAAGTGTACCCGCGGGTGCACAAATTGTAACATACGTGTCTGCTTAAGTGGGAGTCACATAACTGGTGTGTGTGTGTGAGAGAGAGATTCTGAGAGACAGATTGCGTGTGTGTGACTCTACTCTTTGTACATGTACTCAACCTTTTGCATGGAGATATAAGTATAATGGTATTTACTTTAGCTAGTGATTTACGTGGCCATGTTAACGTGGTTGTGTAAAAAAATGTCACTTCCTGCTCGTGATTTGCGTTATATAATTACAAGCAAGATGCTCATACATTGCACGGAACATCAGTATGCATTTTTTTACAAAACACCTGTTGTGATTAACCCATGCAGGAGTAATCCCATGTGTAAAAACTAATGATATCTCGAGACTTTTATCGGAAAACATGTATCTCGAGAATGTCATCGAAAAAACGGAAGATGAGAGATAAGGTGAGGAGGAGTGGGGTGTGGTGGTGACTGGTGGTCGGAATGGGCGGAGGCATGGGGATGGACGGTGCTGGCAGGCGGCAGCAGCCACCATGCTAGATTGTTCTAGAGACTTCCTTTTTTAATTGCTGAGCAATGAGGTTGTGGGAGATAAGGATGTGGAAAGAGGTGCATGTATGTTTTGTAAAATTATCATAGTTTGCTTTCTATCCGTGAGATATAGATCAGACGGTCTATATTACAAGATGGCAGGCACACCATCATCGCCAACTCTGTATTTTATAAGGGTACAGATGATAAGTGTGCTAACTACTAAAGTAAAGTGGAATTTGTCCATATACAAGTAAATTAAGGTGATTGTTTATCATACGGGTAAGGTTGGATGAAGGGTGGTAGGAACAAATGCTCCACCTATAGCATCTGTGTGTGAGATGGAGTCTTAGTGTGTGTGTGGGGGTGTGTGTGAGAGAGAGAGATGGAGTCTTAGTGTGTGTGTGTGTGAGAGAGAGAGAGAGATGGAGTCTTAGTGTGTGTGTGTGTGTTTGTGTGGGTGGGTGGGTGTGTGTGCGTGCGTGTGTGTGTGTGTGTGTGTGTGTGTGTCGCAGGGTCCTCGGTGGCGGCTGTAATTTAAGTGTGCATGGCTTCATCATAGAGAGGTGATGTGTATGGCAAAGGCCACCAACGATGGGGTGCGAGAGAGAAAATGCTCGTAGAGAGAGAAGAGAAGCTGTGTGCGCGTGAGAGGAGTCAACATCGAGAGAACGTGTTTGTTTGAGAGACACCGAGGAAGACTACTATATATCGCTGGTGCATGTAGGCGGGAATTAAACGAAGGGATGGTCTTATTGGTTTCGGGGATATAGGGGAAGAGTGAGAGGGCGGTAGCTAGAAGGAGATTGTTAAGTGTGAGTGTGTGTTTTACCCATCCAGGCGGAAGTTATGTGCACACAAGAAGAGAATGATTCGATGTGGCGTTAGGGTTGAGGGTAATTAACTACGTATGGAGACATACAGACCTTGAACGTGCATGTGTGAGAGGTATACATGTATATCCCTGATGTGTGGGTGTGCGCGCGTATGATCGAGATAAAAGAAAGAAGACATAAGTCATAAGATCAACGACATGAGAGAGACGGATCAGTATGACAATATGCATGCATGTGAGAATGCTGGGAAGAAGGCCCGATAATTGAGCATGTGTTTTTGTCTTTAAGAGATAGTGGCGTGGGATGGAGCATGCATCTATGGCGAGCAGAGGGAGTGAGGCACAACGATTGTGCAAAAGAGATCAACCTATAAATGCATATGTATGGAGAGACATATATATTGTTGGTGATAGGAAGCAAGACTCCGTGCGAGAAAGAAATGTTGACGGAGAAACTACAGATAGATACAGAGATGGAGATGATAGCTAGAGGGACATCCGCTAGTTTCAGTGTTGGAGATGACCGCTGGGTTGTTCAGAGGGTGAAGTTATATATGTGTGTGAGAGAGAAAGATAAAAAGAGGGCACTTGATTGCATGTAGAGAGAAACATATGTAGAGTGACTGATAGGAAGCAAGAGTGAGGGCGAGAAAGAAGGTTGATGGTGAAACAGATAAATAGAAAGATAAAGATGCTAGCTAGTGTGCGTTAGAGATAGGAGTCGACTGGATCAGAAGGCTGAGTTATGTGTGTGGGTGTGAGAGAGATAGAGAGAGGGTGCATGTGAGTCACATACAAACAAATATTAGAGATAAATGAGATCCCGAGAGACGGAGTTTTGTGTCTGCGAGAGAGAAAGATATTTCACAACGAGAGTGATAGCTAGAGAGACATATGAGGGAACACAAGATATCTCTAAGGAGAGAGAGTGTGTGTGAGTGACATACAAGAGAATAGTGGAGAAATATGAGACCCTGGGAGACAGAGTTTGTGTTTGTGTGTGAGAAAGAGATATTTAAGAGGAAGAGTCGTAGGTTCTCATATCTAAGGATCGAAAGACATCTATGTATGAGGGGTGTGCGAGTGGCACATAGGGGAATAGTAGAGAGAAATGAGACCCCGGGAGACAAAGTTTGTGTTTGTGAGAGAAAGAGATTCCACATGGAGAATCTAGTTAGAGACACATAGCAGGGAGCAAGATATACTTAGATAGAGATAGAGTGATGAAGGTCGAGGGAGAGAGTACCAAAAGTGTTACGAAGATAAAAGATCATTGTCAACATACAGGTAGCACGAGAGATACCTGAGAGACGATGAATGCGTATAGGTCTAGAGAGATAGTCCTATATAAGCATGAGCGATAGCTATATGACACGAATATCTGGATTAAAGGGGATTCAAATATTTAAACTGGAGATGACGACATCGATAATATCATAACACAAATTGGTGTATCAAACATGCATATTCATTTGAATTTGGGCACACTTGTAATGTTATATAGTTTATCAATATTGGTGATCCATAGATTCTTTAATTAGAAACAATGCATGGTTTATATGCAATTAATGTCTAAACAGGATTACACTATATGTTGTGTGTGTGAAACACATTATACATGTTTGAGAAGTAAAAAACCCGCATGAAACACACATTAATTAGAGATAGTTAGCGAGGAATGCATACGTTGGATTTCAACATAAAGTGGTTTCAAATATTTGAACATCCAAATTGATGGATACAACCTTATGAATCTGAGATCATGCCATTTGTAAACCATATTTATGTATAAATGGTGTTGTGCTTTTGAAAGTATATATAGAAAAATGATGTATATAGAATTTTATTCCAAACGAAAATGGATCCCGCCCGAAAAAATAGAATACAAACGGGATTTGAATTGAGTTGGCATGGTAAACGTGCACTCTGCAAAATTTGAACGAAGCAGGGAAGTCGTAGTAACCGCCCGAGACCAAAATCTGCGAGATGGAAATTACTACTGTCTGTCCTTGCCACGCATAGCATATCTGCTTGATTTCTATAGGTTTCGATAGGGGTTGGTTTATAATTTCACCCAAACGTGACATAACTGCCTCTCACCCGGATTCATACACGGTTGGAGCCAAAACAAAGTGTGGCTCGGCCGAAATCGACTCCCTCCCCGATTCATACATGGTGGGCGCCAAAAACAAACTCTCGTCAACAAATATTTGGTGTATGCGAGATTACCGTCCTATCCACAACCGACTAATATTGTTGTGATGTAGGAAATTAGAAACAGGGGCTATGTTTGTAAATTTCCTCGCATTTGAGACAAGCACTGTCACATCCCTAGCTTTACCCTGGCCTTGGACTAGCTTGGTTGCTGCATCATGTTTAAATTCAAATGAAATTTGAATTGAGGAATTTTCAAAGCCTCAGAATCCTTTAAAAAAATGATCAAGATAAAAATTGCTTCAAATAAGTCCAAGAAAATGTTCTTGTTATCCTCTGGAAATATTGGCAAGAGGTAAAATCCAAACCAATATTTTCGGTATCTCAGAAACATTTATTTTGGGTATTTGAATTAAATCAATAGCTATTTGAATTGGACTTATATCTACTATTAAATAAATATAGGTCCAATAATTCTGAAATATTTTTGTGGAGCATTGTTTTAATTCTTTTAGCTCCTAAAAATATTGTCAGAAGTAAAATAAATTGAATTGGTTTCAAAACCAAATTCAAAACAAACCTGCAAAATAGAAAACAAAATTAAAACAAAACAGAGAGAAAAAAATAAAAAGAACAGAAGCCTACCTGGGCCACTTACCTGTAGCCGGCCCAGCTGGCCAGCTCCTCCCGCTGGCCCAGCCCACCGCCGCCTCCCTCCCTTGTCGCCTTCCTCCTCTGCCAGGAGGACGGGCACGCGCCCGGCGCGCGCGGCCACGCGCCCCGGCCACCTCCTGCTTCCCACCGCCGCCCCGACGCGCCTGCGAGTGCCACGCACTCCCCCTCGCCCCCTGCACCTCTCCTCTCTCCCCCTGGACCCCAGCCCCTCCTCTGCTCCCCTCTCGCGCACACCACCGAGCGGAGCTCGCTGTCATCGTCGCCGTACCCGTGGCCACCGGCCACCCCTAGCCCCGCCGATGCGCCCAAAGGCTCCGCCTTGGCCCCCTCCTCCTCCTCCACCGAGCCACGCCCCTCCAGAAGCCCCGAACTTCCTCTCCGGGCTCATCTCCTACCTCGGACCCGCCGGTCGCCGTCGCCCAAATTCGTGGAACTCCGGCCGTTCCCGAGCAAGCCGAGCCCCTCTTCGTGATCGCTGTGAGCTCCTCCACCCTTTCCCCCTCTTCCCCGCTTCATTTGATCGCCGTAGCCGTCGCCCCCTTTATGGCCGAAACGCGCCGCCGCCTGAGCTCAACGTCGGCGTAGCTCCGGTGACCATTTGGTCCCAGGCATGCGCCCAACGCGCTCCCCGCATCGCGTATAGCCTCTGTGGCACCTCGCCGCGCTTGTTTGCGCCCCGCAGCCCCATCCCCACTTGCACCCGAGCTTCGGCCGCCGCCGAGCTCGTCGCCGGCACCACTCCGGCCACTTCCCGGCCGCGCCACCACCACAGTTGGATGCGGACGAGCGTCCGCATCCCGAAGCTGTGCTCCGCACGCCAAACCGAGCCCTGTGGGCAAAACCCGAGGCTCGCCACCGCGGCTGGCCTCGCCGGCGTCAAGCCGCCGGTGGGTTGACCCACTTGACCACGGCGGAACCCCCCCTGGGTCGATGACAGGTGGGGCCAGCCCCCCTGTTAATTAGTTTAGTTTATTTTAATTTAATTACCCCCCTGCTGACACTGACATGTGGGCCCTAGTGCCCTATTCTTTATTTAAACTAAACTAAACCCCCCTGTTTAACCTGTGACGCTGACATATGGGTCCCACAGGTCAGTTTGACCTGGACGGCGCCCGTTGACCTGCTGACGTCACTATGAGGTCATGATGACACAATAATTCCTTTCTGGAATTTAAATAATCTTAAATGATTTAACAATTTCAGAAAATGCCTAAAACTTCTAAAAATCATAGAAAATTAACCGTAACTCCAAATTAAATAAATTATATATGAAAAATTATCAGAAAAATTCAAGGAATCCATCTGTACCATTTTCATGCATGTTAGAACAACTTATAGCTGCTGTTTAGCACAAATCAATTAAATGGCATTTGATTAATCACATATGGAGTTTAAATTTGAATCTTGTATTCAAACCAACTTCATTTAATCTGTTGCTAGTTGCATTAGCTCAAAACACATTCATTTTGCCATGTCATGATCATGCATCATATTGTGCATTGCATTGATTGTGTTCCCTTCTGTATTGCCGGTATTTGTCCCCTCTCGATAGACGTGATACCGATGATGTGATCGTTGACACTGATGAAGACTCAATGTTATCTTCAGAAGTGCCAGGCAAGCAAAACCCCCTTGTTCATTCCGATACAATCCCACTCTCTCGCTCCTGCTCTCTTTTACTGCATTAGGACAACATCGATCCATCTGTTACTTGCTGCGGTAGCTGAACCCTTTATCCTTTGCATGACCTGTCATTGCCACAGTAAATAGATGAAACCCTCTAGCATGAGTAGGAGTTGTTTGAGCCCTGTTGTGCCTACTCATTCATGATTGTTTGTCATGCCTGCTACTGCTTAGAGTCGAGTCAGGTCTGATTCATCGGGGATGAATCAGAGGTGTGTGAACATGTGCTACTATGTGTGAGCTAAGTGTGTGAACACGATTTGGTAAAGGTAGCGGTGAGAGGCCATGTAGGAGTACATGGTGGGTTGTCTCATTGCAGCCGTCCTCAGGAACTGAGTTCTGTGTTTGTGATCCATGATTCAGCTACTACCACGCATTGGGCCCGAAACCAATGGACCCTCTCGGCTTCTTGATCACCCTTGTCCTCTGTCCAGGAGTTGCAAGTAGTTTCTGGTGTTTGTAGTATGCTGGAGGCCGTGCGCAGCGCTGACCGTAGGGGTGGGCTGTGATGCGGTAGGCACGTGGGCGGGTAAACCGGGCGCCCGTTTGGTGTCACGGAACCCTGTTCACATCGTTTGGGGCTGTGAGCGAAACTCCGGCCGGATCTCCTCATGGATGGAACCCGAATAGGCGATAAACCTGGACTAGAGACTTGAGTGTTTAGGCAGGCCGTGGCCGACACCCACGTTGGGCTTCCGCTTGAAGGTTGCCGAGTACATGTCGTGTAAACGGCGGTAAGTGGTGAGAGCGTGTGTGAAGAAGTACACCCCTGCAGGGTTAACATCATCTATTCGAATAGCCGTGTCCGCGGAAAAGGACTTCTGGGTTGCTTATATCAGTTCATAGACAAGTGAAAGTGGATACTCTAAAATACGCAAGATAAGCGTGAGTGCTATGGATGGCGTTCTCGTAGGGAGACGGGAGCGGATCCATAGTGGTGTATTGATATGGTGAATATGTGGACTCGTGTGCGCCACCTCAAAAGAGTTACTTGCAGTCGTAGTTCAGGATAGCCACCGAGTCAAAGCTGGCTTGCTGCAGTTAAACCCCACCATCCCTTTGTTGATAATGATGCATATGTGGATAGTTCTGATGTAAGTCTTGCTGGGTACATTTGTACTCACGTTTGCCTATTTTATGTTTTTGCAGAGAGACTTCAGTCTCACTAGTAATTCCGCGTGGTCTTCGACGTTTAGCTTGTTACCTCAGCTATGATCTTGTGCCTCGGCAGGATTGGTAGATAGTCAGGCTTCTCAGCCTTTTTCATTTATAGATGTCTGTACTCAGACATGTTAAGCTTCCGCATGTGCTTTGACTTGTATGCTCTGATTGTTGGGTCATAAGACCCATGTTTGTAATATCTCGCTCCTCGGAGCCTATTGAATATTTACTTGTGTCGTAGAGTCATGTTGTGATGCCATGTTGTATTTGCACATATCGAGCATATTGTGTGTATGTTATTGAAATGCTTGGTATGTGTGGGATCTGGCTATCTAGTTGTTTATCCTTAGTAGCCTCTCTTACCGGGAAATGTCTCCTAGTGTTTCCACTGAGCCATGGTAGCTTGCTGCTGCTCCGGAACACTTAGGCTGGCCGGCATGTGTCCTTCTTCGTTCCTGTGTCTGTCCCTTCGGGGAAATGTCACGCGATGAATACCGGAGTCCTGTTAGCCCGCTACAGCCCGGTTCACCGGAGTCCTGCTAGCCCAGTGCTACAGCCTGGATTCGCTCGCTGATGACCGACACGTTCGATGCTGGGTCATGGATGCCTGTCCCTGTAAGTCTGTGCCACTTTGGGTTTACGACTAGCCATGTCAGCCCGGGCTCCTTATCATATAGATGCTAGCGACACTGTCATATACGTGTGCCAAAAGGCGCAAATGGTCCCGGGCAAAGGTAAGGCGACACCCGTGGGAATACCGTGCGTGAGGCCGCAAAGTGATATGAGGTGTTACATGCTAGATCGATGTGGCATTGAGTCGGGGTCCTGACAGCGTTGGTATCAGAGCTTGACTGCCTGTAGGATTACCAAGCCAAACTGGTCGAAGTTGAGTCTAGAAATTCTTTAGTTATATAAGGGAATTGATTGTGGGATGGAACGTAAGGCTCTTTTTACTCCTTATACCTCATGGCCTTCTGATCTGAGACATCATCTTCTCTTCTACGGGGATTAAGAACTAGGCTATCTCTTCTTCCCATCAGGATCACGTGTTACTAATCCGTAGACTTATAAGATTGTTGGATTTAAGCTTGAGTTCAGTTCCTACTACCTCCATATGTTAATTGTTGATCTCGAAACCTTGATATCGTGCTTCTGAGTGGTTATGCCACCATTTTGTGAATGTCTCAAATCTTTTCTGAGCATTTACAGCCGTTATGCTGTCCGAGTCATCCCAGGTTTCTAAATAGTTTGAAGCAATTTGCAAATTCTTTCCTCCCGTTTCGATGTTCCTTTGGGCCAGATTAACCACACTAATCGGTGAGTTGAGGTACTTTATTGCCTTGACATATATGTTGGAGCTGGTATTATGACCCTAGGTGTCTTAGGGGATCATCTAGTAATTTAGCCATGATTTGTGTCCCAGTGTGATGATTCTGGCCTTTACCCTCGAAAGCATCCCGTGATGCTACTTAGTAGTAGGTATTCTATTTCTGGGTTTTGAACCCGAGATTCACTCTACCTACTTCATGTTGATAGTAATTGCTAGTGCCTTTAGGATATTAGTAACCTTTGCGATAGTCCTTGAAGTCCGTGGTATCTTCTTCTTCCAAATACCATGAACTACTTATGGCAGAAGTTCCTCGTTGAACTGAAATATCACAACAGGATTATTCTTGAGGAGTTCTCCATTCATAAATCGTGACTCTGCCAGTTCTACCTTTCTGCATGGGTTATCCGGAAGAAATATGTTGAACTTGGTTCGACATACTAATCTATGCATCCACAACTCAGAAAATTATATGTTCCTTTGAGTTGTTCTCTTTAGTTGCATTCTGACCCTCGTCTATCAATTGATAGTCAAGAGTATGCGTGCGTTCGTTTATCGATGCCTATTACTCTTGTGGTCTGTCAAGCCATTCTATCGCAGAATGACTAGGAGAAACAAACTCCAGTATCTCATCCATATTTAGGATTGGGTCAAAGTAGTTGTGTTCCGCAGATCAAGTTACAATCCAGCTTCTGGTCTGCTCTACCCTGAAGTATTACCTTCTTTATGACAGGAATTTCATGAGAATTGCGCCACCTTTTGTGAATTCTTGACATAGTGATACTTCTCGCCATCCTTTTTCATTCCTCGGTTCCGTGTTGATGCAACCGGAATACCGAC
The DNA here is from genome assembly GCF_002162155.2 of Triticum dicoccoides. Classification (NCBI taxonomy): domain Eukaryota; kingdom Viridiplantae; phylum Streptophyta; class Magnoliopsida; order Poales; family Poaceae; genus Triticum; species Triticum dicoccoides. The sequence continues at coordinate 327,504,727 of NC_041383.1, read as the reverse complement.
AAATGAATTGTGATGTGTGAAATAAATACTCCTAGCAACCTCGTTGCTTGGTAGTTAAAGGATAATAATTTTATTCTTAGTATGTTGGTTATTGAATCACCATTCTAAGATTGATCGTGCTACCTAGTCCTTATTTCCTGGTGCATTCTTTGATTGATGAGTTAGGATTTGTCAAGTCCTCGCTCATTTGATCATATCATCTTGCCCTGAAAAGCAAGATTGTTCTCAAGCTTAGTAACATATCGGTGGTTCGTGATTTTCCGAAGATCTTCTCGGAAGTACTACTAGGTTGTCACCTGACCGCTATGTTGAGCTCGTGATCAAGTTGGTTTATTGTAAACCACCCTTTCTCCAAGAATCCATGTTGGATACCCCTGAGCTAGTTGGTTAAGCTAAACGACAACTTGGAGAGTTAGAAGATAAAAGCTTGCCTGACTTAGTTCGTTCCAAAGGGATATTCTTGTGTAGTGTGTGTTGAAAGAAGATGATATCTTCATCGATTGGTCCCTGTGATCAGTTGCTGGACCTATTGTCTTATCAATCCCTTGATTTGAGTGTGGGCTATCGTCAAATCAAATCAGTACCAACGATGCTCGTAATGTTGTCCTACTCGTGGTTGATCCCTCGAGCATACACCATTACATCTTTGGTCTGACCAAGGCTATCACCGTGTTCACATGATGGTGGAAGTCCAGTGATATGGAAATTCCGATGAGTTGCTGTTGAGCCCATCAGTAGCATTTTGTTTCCCCCCATGAATCATGTTGAACATCAACCTAGTGTTGGAAACTTGTGTAAGCATTTCTTCGTGTTTCGTTCATAAAGCATGTGTTTGAATGAAAGTAGTGACTTTCCCTAATTCATGTGCATATGATGCAAGTTGCCGCCATGAATTTGAGGAAGATTGTTTTGTTTCCTTGGAATCATCCCAAATCAGTCATGCACACGTGCGAAGTATTCTGTGGTCTGGAGACTTGAAACCTTCATTCCATATGTGTCCCGAGCACACCAAGCCACTGATTGATTTGTTCAAGGAGAAGAAGTTCCTTCATAAGAGCTAATCATATGACTTATGCAAGGACTTCGTTATCCACGGTGATGGTTCCCCCTCCTGAACTCGGTAGTGTTTTATTATAAGACTACTATGTGGTCATGCTTGTCTGGGACAACGTGTTCACATGTTAGTAGCAGAACCAGCTCATGTTTTGGAGCTTGCTATCGTAGTTCATTCCCCGAGAATCTCGCAACATCATCTCGTCGATTCGTGTTGCAAACTTCCGTTTTTCTTCCTAGACTCGATGAGTCTGGAATATTCTGACACCAACCAGATCTGAATCTCAGGCAGATATGATGGTTGGAATATTTCCCAAGAATTATAATATTGGTCGCGCGATAACCGGTAAAGTGGATGTCGTGGCCAACACACCCAGCCGGAAGACCTGTTATTATAATATCTTGATTGAGGAAGTTGTCCACCTCCCCATAGGGATTTCGTAGGATTTACTCCCTAGTTGCCCCTATGGATTTTGAGATCCCGAAGTCCGACCTTTTACTTGATGTCCTAGATACCAGACCATTTCTATGAATGGGTTACACTAGCACATCAAGGAGAACATTAGAAGCGGAGTGCTAAATGTTTCTCGGTCGATCATCCAGATTTTATTTCCTTGGCCCCGCCAAGGGTGAAATTTGAGAAGGTGTTATCTTCCTTTGCATCTGCATCCTCCATCACCATTCATCATGGTAGTAAGTTGTGTTACCGGATCCTTGACACGGATGTTGGTAAAACCCTGATGAATATGGAAATGCTCAAGTTCTTGAGAGCACGCACAAGCGCTACGTGTTATCATCGGCACTAACTGGGATTACTCTCAGTTTCCTCGGCAATGCTATGACCTTCTCAAACAGTGAATTCACTCTCTATTGTTGGGTTCTTCCCCAGTTACCAGAATCATTCCCAGCATTTACATTTTGTTCCCAGCTTGCACCGCCAATGTGCCATTCTACCATGGGTCTCTTCCATTTCCGGTGATAAGCAAGAATCATCCATTGCGTTGTCTTCAACAAGGTAATCCACATCATCCAAGTCCGGGTATGCCATTCTACCGACCCCCTACAAACGATCGCTCGAGAATTGCCTTAGGCTGGCCTAAAGAGTTTCATTGATCTTTGAATCAAAGGTAATTCTTTTGCCACTTAAGGAGATATTTCTACGAGTCACCTTCCCTAAGGTGCATCGTTATGGTATCATGGCAACTCAACTCCTCGCTACGTTGGCAATCGTTTACCACCTTCTTAAGTGTGGAATTATTGTCTACCTAGTGAACCTTCGTCATTTGCTTCACTCCATTCCCATGGATGTATGTTTAGTGTCTCAGCTCGAGAGAGGTTGCTATGTCTCATCCCGTGAGTTAATCCTGAGTTGTTCGATCTTCGAGAAGATCGACCCTTCTAGAGTCTCCTTCTTCTCTCCATGTCATGTTGGCAGGATTTCTCAGAGCAAGACTTCGAGACAATGATGGTGATCGAATCAATGTTCATTCGAAGCGCAACCTGGATCGTGAAGATTATACTAGTTTGTGTTTCCCCTTCATCCTACCCTACGCTTGAATCTCGAGACGAGATTCTTGTTTAGTGGGGGTGAGTTGTCACATCCCTAGCTTTACCCTGGCCTTGGACTAGCTTGGTTGCTGCATCATGTTTAAATTCAAATGAAATTTGAATTGAGGAATTTTCAAAGCCTCAGAATCCTTTAAAAAAATGATCAAGATAAAAATTGCTTCAAATAAGTCCAAGAAAATGTTCTTGTTATCCTCTGGAAATATTGGCAAGAGGTAAAATCCAAACCAATATTTTCGGTATCTCAGAAACATTTATTTTGGGTATTTGAATTAAATCAATAGCTATTTGAATTGGACTTATATCTACTATTAAATAAATATAGGTCCAATAATTCTGAAATATTTTTGTGGAGCATTGTTTTAATTCTTTTAGCTCCTAAAAATATTGTCAGAAGTAAAATAAATTGAATTGGTTTCAAAACCAAATTCAAAACAAACCTGCAAAATAGAAAACAGAATTAAAACAAAACAGAGAGAAAAAAATAAAAAGAACAGAAGCCTACCTGGGCCACTTACCTGTAGCCGGCCCAGCTGGCCAGCTCCTCCCGCTGGCCCAGCCCACCGCCGCCTCCCTCCCCTGTCGCCTTCCTCCTCTGCCAGGAGGACGGGCACGCGCGCGGCGCGCGCGGCTACGCGCCCCGGCCACCTCCTGCTTCCCACCGCCGCCCCGACGCGCCTGCGAGTGCCACGCACTCCCCCTCGCCCCCTGCACCTCTCCTCTCTCCCCCTGGACCCCATCCCCTCCTCTGCTCCCCTCTCGAGCACACCACCGAGCGGAGCTCGCTGTCATCGTCGCCGTACCCGTGGCCACCGGCCACCCCTAGCCCCGCCGATGCGCCCAAAGGCTCCGCCTTGGCCCCCTCCTCCTCCTCCACTGAGCCACGCCCCTCCAGAAGCCCCGAACTTCCTCTCCGGGCTCATCTCCTACCTCGGACCCGCCGGTCACCGTCGCCCAAATTCGTGGAACTCCGGCCGTTCCCGAGCAAGCCGAGCCCCTCTTCGTGATTGCTGTGAGCTCCTCCACCCTTTCCCCCTCTTCCCCGCTTCATTTGATCGCCGTAGCCGTCGCCCCCTTTATGGCCGAAACGCGCCGCCGCCTGAGCTCAACGTCGGCGTAGCTCCGGTGACCATTTGGTCCCGGGCATGAGCCCAACGCGCTCCCCGCATCGCGTAGAGCCTCCGTGGCACCTCGCCGCGCTTGTTTGCGCCCCGCAGCCCCATCCCCACTTGCACCCGAGCTTCGGCCGCCGCCGAGCTCATCGCCGGCACCACTCCGGCCACTTCCCGGCCGCGCCACCACCACAGTTGGATGCGGACGAGCGTCCGCATCCCGAAGCTGTGCTCCGCACACCAAACCGAGCCCTGTGGGCAAAACCCGAGGCTCGCCACCGCGGCTGGCCTCGCCGGCGTCAAGCCGCCGGTGGGTTGACCCACTTGACCACGGCGGAACCCCCCTGGGTCGATGACAGGTGGGGCCAGCCCCCCTGTTAATTAGTTTAGTTTATTTTAATTTAATTACCCCCTGCTGACACTGACATGTGGGCCCTAGTGCCCTAATCTTTATTTAAACTAAACTAAACCCCCCTGTTTAACCTGTGACGCTGACATATGGGTCCCACAGGTCAGTTTGACCTGGACGGCGCCCGTTGACCTGCTGACGTCACTATGAGGTCATGATGACGCAATAATTCCTTTCTGGAATTTAAATAATCTTAAATGATTTAATAATTTCAGAAAATGCCTAAAACTTCTAAAAATCATAGAAAATTAACCGTAACTCCAAATTAAATAAATTATATATGAAAAATTATCAGAAAAATTCAAGGAATCCATCTGTACCATTTTCATGCATGTTAGAACAACTTATAGCTGCTGTTTAGCACAAATCAATTAAATGGCATTTGATTAATCACATATGGAGTTTAAATTTGAATCTTGTATTCAAACCAACTTCATTTAATCTGTTGCTAGTTGCATTAGCTCAAAACACATTCATTTTGCCATGTCATGATCATGCATCATATTGTGCATTGCATTGATTGTGTTCCCTTCTGTATTGCCGGTATTTGTCCCCTCTCGATAGACGTGATACCGATGATGTGATCGTTGACACTGATGAAGACTCAATGTTATCTTCAGAAGTGCCAGGCAAGCAAAACCCCCTTGTTCATTCCGATACAATCCCACTCTCTCGCTCCTGCTCTCTTTTACTGCATTAGGACAACATCGATCCATCTGTTACTTGCTGCGGTAGCTGAACCCTTTATCCTTTGCATGACCTGTCATTGCCACAGTAAATAGATGAAACCCTCTAGCATGAGTAGGAGTTGTTTGAGCCCTGTTGTGCCTACTCATTCATGATTGTTTGTCATGCCTGCTACTGCTTAGAGTCGAGTCAGGTCTGATTCATCGGGGATGAATCAGAGGTGTGTGAACATGTGCTACTATGTGTGAGCTAAGTGTGTGAACACGATTTGGTAAAGGTAGCGGTGAGAGGCCATGTAGGAGTACATGGTGGGTTGTCTCATTGCAGCCGTCCTCAGGAACTGAGTTCTGTGTTTGTGATCCATGATTCAGCTACTACCACGCATTGGGCCCGAAACCAATGGACCCTCTCGGCTTCTTGATCACCCTTGTCCTCTGTCCAGGAGTTGCAAGTAGTTTCTGGTGTTTGTAGTATGCTGGAGGCCGTGCGCAGCGCTGACCGTAGGGGTGGGCTGTGATGCGGTAGGCACGTGGGCGGGTAAACCGGGCGCCCGTTTGGTGTCACGGAACCCTGTTCACATCGTTTGGGGCTGTGAGCGAAACTCCGGCCGGATCTCCTCATGGATGGAACCCGAATAGGCGATAAACCTGGACTAGAGACTTGAGTGTTTAGGCAGGCCGTGGCCGACACCCACGTTGGGCTTCCGCTTGAAGGTTGCCGAGTACATGTCGTGTAAACGGCGGTAAGTGGTGAGAGCGTGTGTGAAGAAGTACACCCCTGCAGGGTTAACATCATCTATTCGAATAGCCGTGTCCGCGGAAAAGGACTTCTGGGTTGCTTATATCAGTTCATAGACAAGTGAAAGTGGATACTCTAAAATACGCAAGATAAGCGTGAGTGCTATGGATGGCGTTCTCGTAGGGAGACGGGAGCGGATCCATAGTGGTGTATTGATATGGTGAATGTGTGGACTCGTGTGCGCCACCTCAAAAGAGTTACTTGCAGTCGTAGTTCAGGATAGCCACCGAGTCAAAGCTGGCTTGCTGCAGTTAAACCCCACCATCCCTTTGTTGATAATGATGCATATGTAGTTAGTTCTGATGTAAGTCTTGCTGGGTACATTTGTACTCACGTTTGCCTATTTTATGTTTTGCAGAGAGACTTCAGTCTCACTAGTAGTTCCACGTGGACTTCGACTTTTAGCTTGTTACCTCAGCTACGATCTTGTGCCTCGGCAGGATCTGGTAGATAGTCAGGCTCTCAGCCTTTTTCATTTATAGATGTCTGTACTCAGACATGATAGCTTCCGCTTGTGCTTTGATTTGTATGCTCTGATTGTTGGGTCATGAGACCCATGTTTGTAATATCTCGCTCCTCGGAGCCTATTGAATAAATTACTTGAGTCGTAGAGTCATGTTGTGATGCCATGTTGTATTTGCACATATCGAGCATATTGTGTGTATGTTATTGAAATGCTTGGTATGTGTGGGATCTGACCATCTAGTTGTTTATCTTTAGTAGCCTCTCTTACGGGGAAATGTCTCCTAGTGTTTCACCGAGCCATGGTAGCTTGCTACTGCTCCGGAACACTTAGGCTGGCCGGCATGTGTCCTTCTTCGTTCCTGTGTCTGTCCCTTCGGGGAAATGTCACGCGATGAATACCGGAGTCCTGTTAGCCTGCTACAGCCCGGTTCACCGGAGTCCTGTTAGCCCAGTGCTACAGCCTGGATTCACTCGCTGATGACCGACACGTTCGGATGCTGGGTCATGGATGCCTGTCCCTGTAAGTCTGTGCCACTTTGGGTTTACGACTAGCCATGTCAGCCCGGGCTCCTTATCATATGGATGCTAGCGACACCGTCATATACGTGTGCCAAAAGGCGCAAACGGTCCCGGGCTAAGGTAAGGCGACACCCGTGGGATTACCGTTGTGGGGACCCCGACTCGCAAGTCGTGATCACCGAATGCACGTGTACAGTGATCCCAGAGATCAATGCTCACTGAACACACAGAAGCTGAATAACAAGAGTCTTACATCCATACATACCGTCTTACACAAATAGTGACCAACATGGTCAAGTCTTACATCGATAAAGCCTTAAGGGCTGAACATCAAATGAAACATAGCAGCGGAAAACGTCGTCGATAAGTAGAACCCATGCCATCTGCCTTAACCCTACAGGCATTCTGACTGGGAAAACGCCCTAGTTCGCATGATCGCCTCCAAAGAACTCTTCTCCGAACTCTGGTTCTTCCATGCCTGGTTAATTAAATAACCAGTGGCAAGCCAATGAGTACTTTGAATGTACTCGCAAGCAACCCATGATTTGGTTCAAGGTACAGTAATGCATAACATAGGTAAAGTTTTGCATAAAGCTAGTTTTGAGTGCAATGACATGTTCAACATCCTATAAAGCATGCATCAAGAGAATTCAAGTATCCATAAGAACTGGTCATAGATATCAACATAAATAGAAAGGGGCACCAACCCATTTATCATAAACAGAGAGGGCACCAACCCATCTCAATCGTGTGAAGTCCTCTGACTTGATCCAAGACAACACCATCATCTCACACACACCGGGTTTGGAAACAAGTGGACGTAGCCCAAGAGCGGTTACCCAACTGTCCTTGACCGTGGACACGGCTATTCGAATAGTTTTACACTCTGCAGAGGTTGCACACTTTACCCACTAGATCCGGGGAACTTCCGTGTCATCCATGACCCGCGGTACCTCAAGTACCCGGGGTAAGCACCCGATCACTACCTTTCCCTAGACGACACTAACATGGAGTCCACTCGATTGGTAGTAACCCCCGTGCCGAACATTTCACATCATAAAGTTGTGGAGCCTCGCTCCCATTTTCATCATATACCACAAGCACGGGGTACCAACGGTGTGTCCGGTGCCCTGTGAAAACAGTCATGGCCGCCCTACCTGGCACGACCCCGTCCCAAGAGAGAGCACCAACTCTCCCCCGTCACTAGTAATGCGGGCTCCAAGCTAGTATCGGTCTAGGTACTCAATAATGCCCTTTCCCATATAAGGGTAGAGTGGTCGCGCATGTAAGGTTGGAATAACGGTCGCAACTCCGACCAATCCGTTTTGAAAACAACACACACCTTCCTTGGCACACCACTTCGTCATCAAGTGGTCACCCATCTCATCATCTCCCTCGGGCATAAGTGGCACCCGACGGGGTTTTCGAAAAGACTTTTGAAATCACATTGCCTCCTTCACCATGCACAAACCCACCCCATTTGCGTAGCATCTACATTTGCATCCTATCTACTCCCACCGGCATAACCCTCATAAGAAGGTAGGGCCATGCACACAGCAAGTATCAACGAGGAAGTAATCGTGGTAACCAACCCACGTGGTTCACCATCTCATCATGATTCCGATGCATCGATAATAAAGAGCTAAAAATGACATGCATATAAAGGGGTATCATAGTCATGGTCAAAGGGCTGCTTGCCTTGGTTGGCTTGATCTTCAAAGTCTTCAGGCCCTGCTCCTCCTTCTTCCTCAGCTACGTCGTCAAATACGGGATCTAACGTCGCAAGAAAACAACGGGAAAATAAGGCAATAATAAAAACAGAAAAGTCAAAGTGCTCACAAAAATGTCAACTTATTTTTGTAAAATACTAGGAGGAAGGCTAGGAAGGGGACAACTTTTGGTTTTGGTTTTGGAGCAGCAAAATAGGAGTTATGGATTTTCAAAGGCCTATTTAAATGCTAAAAACCACATTTAAATATTTACAGAGAAGAAAAGGTGGTTGGATTTGAGTGAAAGTTGCACCATTAAATAGGTTGCAATATTCTAGGAATTTAGAAATTGGAATCAATGCATTTGGATTAATATTCTGCCCTGTGGAATATTTGGAAATAATACAGAAAAGGAAAAAGAAAAACGGCGCTGTGCCCCTGGGCCAGAGAGGCCACAGCAGCAGCAGGCCCAGGGGGGAAACCCAGCCCACGCGGCCGCCACGTCGAAGGCGTAAAGGCTGAATACGCCTTCGGCCGACGGCGGATCGGTGCGCGCGCGCGCGCACGTTTTAAACCTGACGGGTGGATCCCACCCGTCAGGGCGTGTGGCTGACGGGCCGGCCCCATGGCGGCCGTCGTCTACCTCCGGCCAGAGGCGACGGCGAGCTCGCCGGCGGCGGTACAGGGCACGGGAAGGGATGCGGAGACTACCGTCCGACTCAGGGGCGAGTCGCGGTTCTGGTGGTGGTGGAGACGGTTGCCGGAGTGGCCTGCTTCGCCGGCGACGAGGTCCCGCGGCGGAGGCGCTTCGGCAAAGGAAACTCACTCAGAAATCAGAGCGGCACGGGAGGAGCTTCGTCAATCTGGTGATATCATGGCTGGGAAGCCCTTTCTATTGAGAACGAAGTTCGATGATCCAAAATATGCCCCTCTTGATCAATTGTGGAGCTCTGGAGATGCATACTTGGATTTAGCAAAGAGTGCTGCTGATGCAACGGAGTATTTCAAGGATCAGAAAGATCATGAGGTGGAAAGATTGTTCTGGTCGCAGTTTAGTGCTCCAAAGAGTCCGCTGCTGTTGAATGAGCAAATGGCCGAGTGGGCCGAGCTCCATAGGTTATATGGACTTGCCAAGAAGGTTGTCGTGGATCATTTGTGGCTGAAGGACCCGAGCCCAGGCAGTTATTTTGGTTTGGTGCAACGATTTCTTCATGTTGTGCCGCATATCGATGCTCTCAAGAGGTCGGCGTGCATAGAGGGTGCGCGGATGGCTCTTGCCCATGTCAAGACATATTGGGCGAAGATGGAAGCCACCGAAATTGCGACCAGGGGTCCACCCGGGGGTCCGAACTCGACCGAGCACTATTTTGAAGAAGTCCTAGAAGGTGCTCGTTTAATAGAGGCTCAATGCTCAAAGATTACCATGTTCCAGTGACATGTATCTTGATTGTAAAAGCAATGCTTTTGATAGTACAGGCTATATTTATACTTTTGCCCGTAAAGTGTTGTAGTGCCTCCTGTGTAGCCGTTTATGTATGTATGTATATAACCTGAAAGTTTGTAGCCATCGGCTTCAGCCCCCACGCACATAATGCGGGGATGTTCAGTAAAGCTCATGATCACACTTGATCCAACGTCTTAGTCCATTAAGGAGGTGATAGCGTGGTGAACAAGGCAATCGAACTATATAGCTTTAACACTTTCACTTAGCCATAGGAGTTTGACGGTGGGGCTACTATATAGCCCCTGGTATGTCCGCGCTAATCAGAATACGATGCGTGTACATACATGACCGGGAAACCGGTCCTTCGTTAATGCGGAGGAATCCCGAAGATTCTGCTGGGTCATCGAGTGGTTGACCAGTCTCTCACTTTATCATGACAGTCAGTTTTCGGCTTTCTCTACGGAGGTGCTCATCTAGATGAACCAGGGCACAATCGCAGTAGTTCTCTCAGTGCCACCTTAGCCGATAGAGCAGAACATAAGGTAGCGAAACACGGGAGCCGGGCAAACCCAACTATTGACCAAAGACATGATTCGGAGCTGATGCATATAAGGCCAAACTTGCGACGCCAAACACTCCTAAGGTATTCGGACTTTACAACATATACTAGGCTGAGTACTGCCCTCGATAATGTGCCCTGAATTTCCTGGTACATGCATGAATCTGGCATGAAAAAAGCTTGCTAATAATGCCAGTATCCCTCTCAGTTGTTTTGAGTACCTGGAGGGTGTGAAGCAACAAGAGACAATAAAAAAGGTTTACACAGGGTCTTAATCTAAAAAAAACCTTTGAATGGGGCCCTACTGCACGTCTATGCCTTTGTCTCCGTTGTGTCGTATCCTGGAAGGGTGTAGCACGATGATCATCTGTAAAAGAAAAAACCCAGGTGAAAGAATCTGGTGTAATCATGCGAAAAGTTGGTTATTCTTAATGAACCATGAGAATTCAATCTATTGTGTATAAATAGGGTCGAGACGAACTATGGACCCTTTTACATGTTGGCGGCCCCTAGCACCACATATGGGGGCGTATCCATCGACCAAGCTCAGGTTTATCTGGGCTGTTACAACTAGTGGTGCGCCGGACACGTCTAGCCGTATCTGTGGTCTTGACGATTGATCATTTATTCGGGTTGGAGAGGCCGTTCAGTGGTTCGGCTGCTAGAGCCGCCACATATTCTTCCACACGCAAGGAACGCTCTATATTTCCGCTTATTGTGATGATGCCACGTGGACCGGGCATCTTAAGTTTAAGATAAGCATAATGCGGTACTGCATTGAAACGAGCGAAGGTCGTTCTTCCGAGTAGTGCGTGATAGCCGCTCCGGAATGGAGCGATGTCGAAGATTAGTTCTTCGCTTCGAAAGTTGTTGGGAGAACCGAATAGAACCTCTAATGTTAGAGAGCCCGTACAACGGGCCTCTATGCATGGTATTACTCCTTTAAAGGTAGTACTACTTTGGCTGATTCTTGACGGGTCGAGCACCAAGGCAGCCGAACCTCCATGCCGGATACTAGTCGGATGATCCCTGCGATCGAAAGTGATCGGGCAGGCCGACCATGGGTTGAATTTGGGGGCGACGGGCTCTACAGCGTATACGTCTCGAAGTGCGAGTTTGCGCCTCCTCTTTGGTATGTGAGTTGCGTAAATCATGCTCACTGTTTTTTCCTCTGGTGGAAATTTTTTCTGCCCCCCAGTGTTCGGCTGTTGCGGTTCGTCCTCGTCTTCACTTGGCTTCTCCCTCCCCTTGTGTTCGGCGCTTAGCTTGCCGGCCTGCTTGAAGACCCAACATTCTCTGTTGCTGTGATTTGCAGGTTTCTCGGGGGTGACATGAATTTGACATGATCTGTCCAGAATTTTATTTATGTCGGACGATCCATCTCTGCTGCCTTTAAATGGCTTTTTCCGTTGACCGGGTTGAGAGCCCCTGAATCCAGCATTTACCGCCATGTTGTCTGGGCTGTCCTCCTTGTTTCGACGCTTCTTTTTATTGCATCGTGTCTTCCCATTGCCATCCCTAACTTCGGATGTGCCTGGGTCGTTAGTGCCGCTGCCGGCCAACCAACTATCCTCTCCCGCACAAAAGCGGGTCATAAGGCTTGTTAGGGCTGCCATTGTCCTCGGTTTTTCCTGGACGAGGTGTATGGCGAGCCATTCGTCCCGGACACTGTGTTTGAAAGCCGCTAAGGCTTCAGCGTCCGGGCAATCAACTATTTGATTCTTCTTGGTGAGAAATCTGTTCCAAAGCTTACGGGCTAACTCTCCGGGTTGTTGGATTATGTGACTTAAATCGTCTGCATCCGGAGGTCGGACATAGGTCCCTTGAAAATTGCCCCTGAAAGCATCCTCAAGTTCCTCCCAAGTTTTAATTGAGTTTTCGGGGAGGCTTTTCAACCAGTGCCGAGCTGGTCCAGTCAACTTGAGGGGTAGGTATTTGATGGCGTGGAGATCGTCTCCGCAAGCCATGTGGATGTGAAGAATAAAGTCCTCAATCCGGACCGCAGGGTCTGTTGTTCGGTCGTATGCCTCTATATTTACGGTTTTAAATCCCTCTAGAAATTCATGGTCCAGCACCTCATCGGTGAAGCACAGGGGGTGTGCGGCACCCCTGTATTTGGATGTACCGTGGCGTGTTTCCGACGGATGTAGTGTTCGGTGTTGATTCCGAGCCAGTATTTGATCAGTACGGTCGTTTTGGTGGCCGTGATCCTGCGTAGGGGCACGCTTCCTAGATCCATAGATGGACCTGGCCATACCGGCTTTTTTGTCCAGATGCTCACGTAGATTGTGTGCTGACTTGTGTGTGGCGTCATTAGTCGCTCTGTCCCGGCCACGGTGTGGTCGGTCCGGCAAATCGGCTGTATTATTTTTCGGCGGGATGGGCTCTATAGCCTCGTCGTCGAATTTGGGCAGCAGCTTGCACTTTGGTAGCTCTTGGTGTGGCGATAGCCACCGTATTTTTTGTCAGTGTCGAGCACTTTGTTCCATCTACGATTGAGTGTATCCTACGCGGCCTTAAGCCTTTGCTTCTGCTTCTTCAAGCTCCTTGCAGTGGCGATAAGCCTTTTGTGGAGGTTTTCTTGTTCCAAATGCTTTTTCGGGATGATGAGTACATCATCGTCTGGACTATTCTCCTTTCCGGAGACAGGTTCATGAGTTTTATCTTTGCCATCGCTATGATCGGACAGCGGCCCCGGATTGTGTTCGGCATCCCCTGGCTCATCCTGCTCCATCGCTGGGTCCATGGGGTTGTCGTTACTTTTGGAGTCGACCGGGCTATTATTCTTTCTTGTGCCGCTATTGCTGTTTTTGCTGTGCTGGGATTGAGAGAGGTGCCGTCGTTGGCGCTTTGGTTGCTTCTCAAGAGGATTATCCTCCATTGCATCCCTTCGTCCCTCGCCGTTGTTTTCTTTGGGTGTGTCCACCATGTATATTTCATATGATGAGGTGGTTGTCCAGCGCCCTGCGGGCGCTGGTTCATGTTCTTCTCCGGCATCGTCATTCATACCATCGATGTCTTCAGAGTCGAAATCAAGCATGTCGGTTAAGTCGTCGGCAGTGGCTATCAAGTGGGTGGTGGGTGGGTAATGAATTTCTTTGTCGTCCACTTCCCACTCAAGTCGGACATAGTTCGGCCAAGAATCTCCTGACAGGGAGAGAGATTTCAATGAATTTAGCATGTCGCCCAAGGGCGAGTGCTGAAAGATATCCTGGAGGTAAACTCCATGATCAGTGCCCAATCAGGTTTGATAGGCACGGACGCGCGCGGTTCGAAGCCTATTGATGGAGATGAGTCCGAGGGTCTGATGACACAGACTTCATTGGAGGCGAAGTCTGTGTTCGGCTCTATAGCTGATGCATGCGCGGCTTCCGCGGCGGGGTCTATCCACCCATCCTCGGAGGGGATGATCTGCTTCAGATCTAAGGCCGGGGCAGCTGCATGTGTGATCTCCCGAACACCGTCCGATAGCAGATCTAAGTCATGCTCATCGTGACTGTTCGGCATACCTGTCATGGGCTCGAATCCGTCGAAGATCAAGTCTCCGCGGATGTTGGTGGTGTAGTTCAGGCTTCCAAACCTAACCTGATGACCAGGAGCATAGCTATCGATCTGCTCCAGATGGCCAAGCGAGTTGGCCCATAGTGCGAAGCCGCCGAATACGAAAATCTGTTCGGGGAGGAAAACCTCACCCTGGATCACATTGTTGTAGATGATTGAAGGAGCCATCAAGCCTTACGGTGACAACACAGTGGAACTCTCAATGAAAGCACCAATGTCGGTGTCAAAACCGGCAGATCTCGGGTAGGGGGTCCCGAACTGTGCGTCTAAGGCAAATGGTAACAGGAGGCGGGGGGCACAATGTTTACCCAGGTTCGGGCCCTCTCTATGGAGGTAATACCCTACTTCCTGCTTGATTGATCTTGATGATATGAGTATTACAAGAGTTGATCTACCACGAGACCGTAGATGCTAAACCCTAGAAGCTAGCCTATGATTCTGATTGTTGTTGTCCTATGGACTAAGCCCTCCGGTTTATATAGACACTAGAGGGGGCTAGGGTTACACAGTGTTGGTTACAGAGAAGGAAATCTACATATCTGAATTGCCAAGCTTGCCTTCCACGCAAAGGAGAGTCCTACCCGGACACGGGACGAAGTCTTCAATCTTGTATCTTCATAGTCCAACAGTCCGGCACAAGTACCCTCAAATCCAGGACTCCCTCACCCATCCTCTCGCTTCATCCCCGCCGGTGTCCACCTTGTCGGCGCTGCTCCTACAACCGTCTCGTCCACCGCGCCCCGCTGCCGCCGTATACCCTCCTAGATCTGCTTCCACACTGCCGACATCCATCACTACCGCAGCACCGTCAAATTCTCAGCAGATGCATACATGGCGCCGCACTAGAGGCGGTACTCTTTCATATCTGCTCAACTTATTTATCGCAGCAAGAAAATAGATCGCCACTCCTTTACTCTGATTTCTTGTCCATCACTTACTTGCTAGTTGAAAGCAAACATTGGTTGCGAAGTTGCCTTTGTCTGGTTTGCACCTTCAGATCTGCCATGGCACGCTCAACACTACATTCCCAATGCTTATGGTTTTCCCCTTTTATATTCCACACTAGTTAAATCACAGTAGACTAAATTTCCAAATTGGGTTAGTCGATTTTTCAGAGCTTGTCGG
>NC_041383.1:327467883-327489281 GCF_002162155.2 Triticum dicoccoides | reverse complement strand
CGAAGAAAACTCGACGCGGGTGGGGGCGGGGTGGGGGGTCGGGGTGGCAGAGGAACACAGGCGATGGGGGCCGGTGGTCCGTGCGGTGTTTTGTATGGGGAGAATCAGAGACGAGGAAGAAGAAGGGTTAGGAGACGTAGGATCTTCATCCAACTGCCTGAAATGGTCGAGAGACAGCAGGGAGTTGCATTCTTTATGCGCTCTGGTTCATCATGTGTGGGCACTGCGCAACCAACATTTTATTATCCAAAATCTTCTTGCTCTTCTTTACCATGTTCCTCTTTTGTTTTTCTTTAATATGTACTCTCTCCGTTCCTAAATATAAGTCTTTGTATAGATTCCACCATGGACTACATATGGAGCAAAATGAGTGAATCTACACTCTAAAATGTATCTGGATACATCTGTATGTGATCCATAGTGGAAATCTCTACCAAGACTTATATTTTGGAAAGAAGGGAGTATGATAGTAGTACAGTATGTTCCTTGTAATGAAGATGAGCAGGGATATTTGCAGTGTGGAGGTTTATACGGTCGGTTGTGATGGACACTTTGAGACTCTTTGATTCGTACGATTTTGTAAACATAGGAATAGGATGTGTAGTGGCCTGCCCACTTGAATCCTATAAGAATAGCAAGGAAATGCGGGGAGCTTTGTCGCCTTTGAGTGTTACACTAATATTAACAGTACCGCATCTTCAGTTGAAGAGAGCTGGTGTCCGAAGCCTTTCTAGTTGTACCGGCAATACTAGCACATATATTCCAGCAAGTTTCACTTTGCTGATTTTACTCTGATGCTTAAGGTTTTCCCGTTATATCTACACTATGATCTGTGAGCTGCTTTGTGTCGCACTAGCAGCAGTTCACTCTTGAAGCTAAACACTGCAATGACTTACAAAATTGGCACCAAGGCATTGAGTGCCATTCTGGATGCAATGAAACTCATACGCTCCCCACCTGTTGACTCTTGTTCAGAATATGATCCTAATGACTCTTTTTCAAAACTGCCACATATAGAGAGACAACATGGAATTGCATTTCTTTGGGCGCTGTGATTCATCATGAGTGGGCAACCAACATTGTAAAGAGGAACCTCAAGAATATGCTTCCTCTTCTGTTCTTTAACATGTTCCTCTTTGCTTATTCTATATTTAGTACGTACAGTATGTTCCTTGTCAGGAAGGGGAGCAGGAACATCCGCAGTCAACAGCTGATAGAGTTGGCCTGTACATGATTGATAGGCTTTCAATTACTAGCGGCAATACAACACCGTATTTTTAAGCCAGTTCCACTTTCCCGATTTAGGTATGGTGGTTATGGTGTACCCCTTTTATGTACACTATGATCTGCCTAGTTGTTGTGTGCTCTTGTTATCATGGTTTGGCAATAAACTCTCTATACAGTATATTATGAACCTATCATCTGCCAACTATCCTTACTTCTGGAGCCTATTTTTTTGTGTACTTGTGCCAGATTATATAAATGCACGCACCATATTACAGCACACATGAGAGATCTCATCAGAATCCAGTGATAGCACACAAGTGTTTACAAGGGTGCCCCTATATTGGAATATCATCTGCATTACATAGATAATCTCACAACTATTTATGTTTTCATGGTTCTTAGATATTATAAGTAATTACAGTGAATATCAGAATCCGCGCATCAGAAGAATATTTTGGAACACTGCAGTGACTTACAAAATTGGCACCAAGGCATTGAGTGCCATTCGGGATGCAATGAAACTCATATGCTCCCCACCTGTAGATTCTTGTTTAGAATATGATCCTAATGACTATTCTAACCTCGAGGAGTCAAAGGCAGATGGCCTGTCATGTTCACCCATCAAGGTGCCTGTTCTAATTTGGCAAGGTTTTATTGATTGCGCATATCTTGCATATGTTGTCTTGCATTTCTTCTACTTTGTTGCACCGCCATCTGCTTAGTTTACTCATCGTATATGTCGAGATGCCATGCCCATCCATTATCAATACATATTCCATCTATCATCATACCATGTTTTTTCACTCAAATGTTGTTCTTGTGCATCAGACATCAAAAAGGAAGAGGGTGATTGCCGAACCTGAAGGAGCACCAGCAAAGTCCTTGAAAAACATGGTTGTATAGGAGAAATCAGACAACACCCCACTTATATTGGCTGTACAACCAGTGACACAAAACATAGGACCGACTCCAGTAGACTGTACCCATACTTCACTGGCCACAACACTAGCCCCACAACACAGGACCTGCACTCTAGCAAAAGGTATGCCGATTTCAGTTTCCATAGCACCAGCCGTACCACAGAAAAATCCCACTCCAGCAAAAAGTACAGCAAGTCCACCGGCCGAAGACCTATCCCAACTGCAGAGACGGCTAATTCCTGTAGATTGGAACCCCATTCCAGTTATTCCCAGTTTAAAAGACAATGCTTTCAATGTTGTTAGGGACTACGTGCATATATTCCCATCATGGGAAGATTATAGTGAAGACAAACACCATTTTCACATCTTCCTGTCCCACTTACGTGTAGGTGCTATTATTCATGGTGATTATTTTCCTGTTTTCTGCTGATTGAACACATCAATGATTTACATTACATTGTTGTAAGTAGGCGAGGGTCAATCTGGATGGTCATGACGAGCAAATCTTGCTTGCACTTTGCAAGGAAGCATTGCAGCAGTATCGGCGTTACTTGAGGAAATCACACTTTGATGGCAAGTCTATAAACGAATTTCTGGTGAAGTCTCCTATGCTAAATTTAGAAGACATTGAATGGAAAAACCTTGTTATGCACTTGTCTCATTCCAAGGATGAGGTGTTGTCTATGATATCAAATGACAATTTGAACTTCTACTTTTCCGCATGTGCCTTACGGATCTTTTTTGCAGGAAATCTGCTCGAAAAAGAATTCTGGTTTGAAAAGAACGACAGGATATCACAAATATGTTGCCCGCTGCTTTGCTCTTGTTAGTACCTGTTGTCCTATATCACTGTACTTGCATACATACTTGGTTCATTATGTGACAGCAGTATGCATGATAGCTTGCTTACCAATTGTTCGCTCCAAATTATCTGATCTGTATGAATGGTTACATTAGTGTAGAATATATCCAATGCCAAAGAATTTTTTTAGCTCTACATTGTTCTTGTAAGTACCTGCTGTCCTTTATCAGTGTACTTATATTGACAGGTAGTTGTTCATGTACCATCACTCTGCAGCTTATTTTCCTTTGCCCTCCATTTTCTACACATAAGATCTATGTTCACTCTTACCATAAGGTTGGATAACACCGATGGTACTGAAGAAGTTTAGCTCTGCATTGCTCTTGGCCGTACCTTTTTCCTGTATCGCTGTACTTCCATTTATAGCTACTTGGTTATGTAGCATCACTCTTCATCTTATCTTAAATATTCTCCATTTTTTCTTATATTGTCACATCTATATTTACTCTTAACAAAATATAGAATAAAGGCAATGCTTATGAAGAAGATTCTGTGGTAAACTTCTTGAATTGCCCCCCCCCATCAGAATGGACAAGGGATTTATAGAGCCTGCCTTCAGCAATAATGTAAGTTTGTCCTTCTCAAGCCTTCAAACTTTGTTGTGTATATTTGGTTAGGCATGACTACAACAACTGTTTATTTTTGGTGTTTGCATCAAATTGCATGTTTAAAGTTTATTCTGTAGTTCATAAACAAAAGTTTGTCCTTCTCAATTTAAGTTTTTAGTTGTACAACCAAGTTCCTTCTTCATGCCATGTAAATTAAACTATACAGAGCAAGTGATCTTATTTTGCCAATCTAAAATGGGATAAATTGACAGCACACTAACCATTGATACTTATGAGTTCTTGATCTGTAATCCAGTGGTGTCGTGAAGCTGCCAACTCCCTCACAATGTCATTTCCGGCCATGTCTTGACCTGAACAATACCATATTGTGTTAATGCTATTTTAAACGGTGTCACTTTATTCGTCAGTAAGAAATGTGATGAATTTTCAGCACTGATACTTATATGTGCAAAACCTGTCATCTGTCTGCTTGTTTATCTTTCAGAGTGAGGAGAATATAAGTGTCAAAAAAGTGCAGTCTCATCATCTTGCTCAGCTGCTTGCGCTATAGCTCCCGAGCAGGGCTAACCTTTCTTGAACTCTATTGAGTGATGTCGGTTTTGTATATTATTTTGTCGGCGTGTTTAATTGCACTGGTGGCGATCTTTCATGCCCAATGTATGTATTCTACTGTCTGCTTGTGCTTTATTATCATAGTGGTGAACTTTGATGCCCAGTGGATGTAATATGCCGTAATTTCTTTATTGTATAGTCTAGATTTTTTCTTATTCACGACGATGCAGTTATTTTACTGTATATATATCTTGTCTTCGAAGTAAACCGGCCAAACCGTAAAATTACGGTACATAATCGGGTCGTCATGCAAATCACTATGTATGATCCGCCTCATGGTCCCCGTCATCTTGGTCCGTTAACAGGCCTAAATGTAAACTGTCCCACTAGTAGAGTCGGGCCTTTAATAGGCCGAGTAAACCACCAGCCCTATTTTCCCTAGAAAACTCAATGGGCTTTTAGGAGGCTGAAAAGTAGGTTGGGCCTGAAACGTGCCGAACAGCCCATCGGCCGGCAACAGGCCGAAATAGACCCCAGCCCATGATTGTGCTAATCAAATCATGGGCTTATGACAGGCCAAAATTGTCTCGGTCCTTGTTTGGCCCAGTCAGATTATCGGCTATGAGCAGGCCGGATGCAAACAGGGCCGTAGTTAGGCCCAACTATGACGGGCTTTTAACATGCCGAAATATATATATGTCTGAAATGTTAAACGGGCCTTTAATAGGCCGAAACTAATATCAGGCTGAATTACTAAATGGCCCTTTATCAAGTGGGCCCAAAAGCATAATGTCCAGTTGACGGGCCGAATCTGATATGGGCCATAATTTAGCCCAAAGCCTCTCAAAGGGCCGGACCAGATCTGGGTCATAATTTGGCCCAGAACGTGGTAGGCTTTTAACGGGCCGGATCTCATATGGGCCTTTATTAGGCCCGGAACGTGGCAAGCTGTCAATGGACCAGATCAAATATGGGCCGACATTTGGCACAAAACATGGCAGCCTATTAATGGGCCAGCCTACTAGTGTCATCAAAATCTTTTGGGCCTTCAGCTAGGTCGGCCCATTATGATCGGTGGAATCTCGTGGGCCTTTAGCTGGGCCGGCCCATTAGGGTCCGCAAAGTCTTGGGGGCCTTTAGCTGGGCCGACCCATTTTGCGGGCCTTTAGCTGGGCCGGCCCATTATGGCCCACAAAAACTTGTGGGCCTTTAGCTGGGCTAGCCCATTATGGCCCGCAAAATCTCATGTGCCTTTTGTTGGGCCGGCCCATTATGGACCGCAAAATCTTGTGGGCCTTTAGTTGGGCCGGCCCATTTAAACTTTATGGGCCACTTTTGGGCCGGTCCACGTGTCAACATTTCATAAGCGCATCTCCCCCATTGGATGAGTGACACCTGTGCCAACGGGGAGCTGACACGTGTTTCCTCCAACCAATGATGATTTTACATGTGGAAAATCCCCATTGGTTTGGGCTGTTAACGGGTTATCGGATCCAAAACCGGACCCGATAGCTTAACGGCATTCTGTTACGGTGGATGCCACGTGTCGGTCACCCTTGACGAAAGCAGTTCTATGACGCGCGATTTATCGTCATGGAAGTGGACACTTCGATGATGATAATTTTGGTAATGTCATGGAAAACTTCTACGACAGCACATGTATGACTATCTTGATTCTGTCATAAAATCTTCATGGATGTACATGCATGACAAAAAACGCGACCTACTATGACAAACACATATCATCACGGAAGTGTATTTTTAATGTAGTGATGCCTACTATTTGCTCACATGACATGATTACCATGATTACCTGTAGCATGTTGCATCTTTGCAATACTGACTGGAATGATTTGATTGCCTCATCCATGTTGAACAATTGATCTTTCTATTGTGTTGTCACCACACCATATGCACATTATGCTTGGATTGTCTTGCACTTACACCTTGTGTTTAGACATCTTCTCTTATTTGGTGTTGTGAATGGTTCATATGCATACCATAGACCATTTGTTGAGCAATTAATGCATGCTTGCTATGACATTGAGGTAGATGCTTGTTTACTTGTCCCACATATTAGCGCCTTTACCTCACCTTTGCATGCTTGTTTCCATGGTGTCCTTGATTTGGCTCAATCTATGTGCTTACATGCCATGTCACAATCCCTTGTCACACCATATGCTATGCTTGATGATGACACTTGTTTGGTGAATCACATCTTGAATGTTTGGTTTTGCACTAATGCTAACCATATTTATTTTTCCAAGTGTTTGTTCTCCTTGCTCATTTTGATGGAATCACAAGACGGTGAGACTTTGGAGTGTGCCCATTTCGAGCTTCAACATGCTAAGTGCTTGGTGGTTGTCCACTTCTCGATCCAATGGTGATGAAGATCATGATCTGTGGACGGATCTCTCCCAAGGGGGGAGATGTCAGAGTAATGGGCCACGGGTAGCCTCACCCGGGTCCCTGGATTAACCAAGACTTTGGGCCAGCTTCGCTTGCTGCGCCCCGAGCTGAAGCTCCGCCCTCTGGGGGCCGGCTGGCTCAACGGCCGGCCACCAGAGGGCGGCCAACCACCAGCAGACGGCGTCACTAGCAGCCGGCTCAAGCCGGCCGGCCTCTAGGGAAGACGGCGTCGAGCAGGCGGCTACCGCGCACCATCAGAGTTTGTGCCCCCATCAAGAGGACGAGATGGGCGTGGCTACAGTGAAGCCCTCACCCCCAAATCTTGGGATTGGCATGGCCACAGTATCCCGTACGGGCGGAGATCTCCGCACGGCATGGTACTATTTCCACTCTCCCTTGATGTCATTTTGGGCAGGCGGAGCCCTTCTCCCCATGATGGCTTGTCGGTACGGCCCGCAGGCTGGGCGCCCTACCGGGCAGTGACATCCCAGAAGACGGAGCACGCCGAACCAGTTGGACCAAGAGAGGGCTGGCCTCCAGCAGGCGGCCGTCCCCTCCCTCGAGGCACGTGCACCATTAACCTGATGAGACTAGGTGTGGCTACAGTGATCTCCCACCAGGCGGCGGGACTATAGCCACACTGATATGACCAAGCCAGCATCATTAGCAGCACGACTACAGTGAGCAGCCACCAACCAGACCCGCCAGCGGCGTGAGCGCCCTCTTGACTCTGTGCCATATCGGTCGGCGGGGCCCACCAGGCGGCAGGCCCCAGTAGTCGGCGGAGAAGCCGGAGGCTGGAGACGCTCACAGCCGGGCCCAGCAGCCGGCTAGATTACCATTGTACCCCTGGGGGTAGGCCTATATAAACCCCCCAGGGCACCCATGCAAAGGGTTCCCACCCCATTTAGACCTAGCCACATTCCTAGAGCAGGTGAGAGCTAGCCTTGCCTTCTCCTCCCTCTAGCATACAGCTCAAGGAGCAACTTTGTATCACTTGTGCCTTGAGTGATCATGCGGAGATCCCGCAGAGCAGGACTAGGGGTGTTATCTCCTAGGAGAGCCCCGAACCTGGGTAAAGTATGCCGGCGTTCATGTCTACGCCTCATCCCGCTTCCGGGCACCGGGGACGTTCTACTCGCTCCCACCATGATAAGCCATCCTTTGGCATATGTCGCACCCAACCCCCGACATTTGGCGCCCACTGTGGGGTGAGGTGCACCGTCTCTTGGAGACCTACTTTGGACGGGAACCTTGTTCCTTCCTGGCAAGCGAAGCAAGCCCAGCACGCCCGACGGCGTCAGCCTCGACGCCCTGCATGGCACGGAGATCGCCTGTGCGGCGAGCTGCCTCGCCGACCTCGTTGGCGAGATTCAGCTCTCCGACGAGCCGGCCTCCGACGCGGGCACCTGCTGCCCCGAGAGCCGCCTCGTCAGCCTCCTCGACCAGCTCCACGTCACCAGCGAGCCTGCTGTGGACCTGGAGTCTGTTGGCTCCACCGACCCGATGATCGTCGACTCTGACACGGAGTCGCTCGACGCGTTCCCCACCAACGTGGTGATCTACGATGAGCCGCCTCCTCATGAGCACAGCGGCGGGAGCACCGTCATGGAGGTGCTCGTCATTAACAGTGGCGAGCGCTCGAATGGAGATGCTCGAGGCCCACTCAATGCGGCGCTGCGAGATTTGACGGTGCCCATCCCAGAACACGCAGACGCTGAGATGCTGGAGGCACGCCGTGTCTAGCTTCTTGAGAGTGCTAGCCGACTTGCCAGCTTGCGACGCCTCTCGGACGCCTATCGGCGCGAGATGGACAGAGCGGTCGGCGGTACACCGGCTCCTGGGGGGCCTAGCCACATTGGCCCTATCCGGCAGCGTGGCGGGGCCATCGCCAGCATGTTCGGGGCAGAACGCCCCGTCTATGCCACGCCCGCAGAGAACATCCGGGCTGCCCAGGCGGTGACGGACGTACTGGATAAGTACGAGGGCGACGAGCGTCGCTACATGACGGAGCGAGTCCAGCAGCTTGTAGATGCGGCTGCCATGTTGCACGAAGCCGGCTGCCGCGCCGAAGACCCCGCACCGTGGAATGAAGAGACACCCCTTCGCTGAGATCACGGCGCGACATCCCGGACGCCCACTAGCGGCGCTCGTGGAAGACGAGGCAATGAGCCGGTGGTCAGCCAAAGCCGGACTCGCCTTTCCATCGAGCGTGACGAAGACGGTCGCCCTCGAGCTCTGAAGCGCCGAGGCGATCCTCCGCCTCCTCCGCCTCGTGGAGCAAGACATCCCACTCCGCCGCCTGTCACGCACCCGACACTCGGTGACCGCCTTGGCTGCCAAGAAGGAGTCGGAGAGAACGACGCCGCCATCGGATCGACCACCTCAACCGATCCATGGCACTAGAATAGGAAGACGCGCTGGGCTCGCCCTGTTTCGGCCCATGAATCCGAGATGAGCCCTTTCCCAATGGGTTCACCCTCCCGCGAGATACGCCCAAGTACACCGTCTCCGTGAAGCCGGAGGATTGGCTGGTCGACTACTCGACAGCCGTCAGCATAGCCAACGGCAACAAGCGCGTTGCCGTGAAGTACGTCCCACTCATGCTTCAGGGCACAGCCCGAACATGGCTCAACAGCCTAAAGCCCCGCAGCATCAACAGCTGGGTTGATTTCACCGAGGCCTTCATCCGCAACTTCATCAGCACCTACAAGCGGCCTCCCAAGCCCCGACAGCTCTCCTTGTGCGTCCAAGGGCCCACAGAATCGACTCGCGATTACCTCACGCGCTGGGCCGAGCTGCGCAACTCCTGTGAAGGCGTGCACGAGGTGCAGGCAATCGAGTACTTCACCGCCGAGTGTCGAGAGGGCACCCTCCTCAAGTATCGACTCCTCTGCGAATGAGCGTGAAACGCTCGACGAGCTGCTGATCATCGCCGACAAGCACGCCAAGGCCGACTCCTCCATGAAGGCGGAAATCTTAGTTGACGCATCCGGCAAGGTGGCACCTCAGTCCCCTCAGACCCTGGCTGGTGACACCAGTCGGCGACAGTAACCAAGTGACAACAAGCGGAAGGCCACTCAGCCAGCTTCCACCAACCGGCAAGTGGTGACAATCGAGGAGTAGCAACCGGAGGGGCAGCCGGCACCCAAGCGGCAGAAGGGCGGCAAGTAGAATTGGTTGCCCGCCTTCTCTTATGAGCAAACCTTAGATGCACCCTGCAAGTTCCATCGCGGTGCAAAGTCGTCCAACCACACCACTCGGAAGTGTCATTGGCTCGCCAGAATCGCCAAGGGAGATGGACTCCTACCTCCTCTGCCTGCCGGACCGCTGCCTCCTCAGCCCCAGCAGCCGGTGGCCCGACCAGTCCGCGCCATACAAGACGAGTACCCTGAGGAGCATGGAGCTTATGTTGTGTTCACCAGCATGGCTGATGACAGACGCAGCAGACGACATCAACAGCAAGAAGTGCAGGCAGTGGCCTCCAGTGCTCCAGCATTCATGCATTGGTCTGAGAATCCTGTCAGTTGGAGCAGGGCCGACCACCCGAAAGTGATGCCTTCCCCAAGTTCATACGCCCTGGTCCTAGATGCTACCTTTGCAACGGAGAGACGGGCTGCGCATTTCTCCAGAGTCTTGATAGATGGCGGCAGCACCATCAATATCCTGTACCGTGACACAATGGAGAAGTTGGGAATCAAGCAGAAGCAGCTCATCCCCAGTCGGACTGTATTCCATGGCATAGTCCCTGGCCTTTCCTGCTCGCCAATCAGCAAGACCCAAATTGATGTTCTCTTCGGAGACAAGAATCATTTCCGTCGTGAGCCAGTTTGGTTTGAAGTGGTGGACCTCGAAAGCCCCTACCATGCACTGCTTGGCCGACCAGCTCTAGCCAAGTTCATGGCAGTCCCCCACTATGCTTACCTCAAAATGAAGATGCCGAGTACCAAGGCGACCCTGACCATAGTCAGAGACTACAAGAAGTCGGTCGCCTGCGCCGCTGATAGTAGACGGCTGGCTGAGTCCCTCGTGATCGCAGCTGAGAAGAGACTCCTTGACCGGGTGGTGGCATTGGCAGGCAAGAAGCCGGAAATGTCACCCATCCCCAAGGAGTCGGAGGTTGAGGGCTCGTTCAAGCTGGCCAAGGAAATAAAGAAGATAACCTTGGACCCAGAGCACCCAGAGAGGCACACTATCATAGGTGCCAACCTTGACAGCAAATAGGAAAGCGAGCTCGTCGATTTCCTCCGTGAGAATCAGGACATCTTTGCATGGTCTCCCAAAGACATGCCGGGTGTTCTGACGGATTTTGCTGAGCACAAGTTACATGTCCGACCTGATACCAAGCCGGTCAGGCAGCCCTTGCGCCGCCTATCGGAAGAGAAGAGAAGAGTTGTCGGAGAAGAAATAGCCCGGCTTCTAGCAGCCGGATTCATCATGGAAGTGTTCTTTCCAGAGTGGCTAGCCAATCCAGTCCTAGTATTGAAGAAAAATAAGCAGTGGTGCATGTGCATTGACTACACTAGCCTCAACAAAGCTTGCCCTAAAGATCCTTTTGCTCTGCCAAGAATTGATCAAGTGATAGACTCCACAGCCGGATGCGAGCTGTTGAGTTTCTTGGATGCATACTCAGGATACCATCAGATAAAGCTGAACCCGGCCGACAGGCTGAAGACCGCCTTCATCGCGCCATTCGGAGCCTTCTGCTACCTGACCATGATGTTCGGCTTGATAAACGCCGGCGCCACATTTCAGCATTGCATGCAGAAGTGTCTCCTCAAGCAACTCGGCAGGAATGCCCATGTCTATGTGGATGATGTGGTGGTGAAGACGAAGAAGCGTGGCATGCTGATAGAAGACCTTAAGAAAACTTTTGAGAATTTGCGCTGATTCCAGATCAAGCTCAACCCGGAGAAATGTGTCTTTGGAGTGCCAGCCGGCCAGCTTCTTGGCTTTCTGGTCTTAGAGCGCGGCATAGAGTGCAACCCGGTGAAGATCAAGGCCATTGAGAAGATGGAGGTGCCCTCCCGACTGCTGGACGTACAAAAGTTCACCGTCCGCCTGGCATCAATTAGCTGTTTCATCAATCGGCTATGCGAGCAGGCTCTTCCTCTGTACCAACTTATGAAGAAGACCACTTTTTTCGAGTGGAACGACAAGGCGGACGAAGCCTTCTCCCAGCTCAAGAAGATGCTGGTGACCCCGCCTATCCTGGCAGCTCCGACTGAGAAGGAGCCCATGCTCCTCTACATTGCTGCCACCAGTCGGGTTGTCAGCACAGTCATTGTGGTAGAGCGTAAGGAGGAGGGTAGAGCATTGCCGGTCCAGAGACCGGTATATTACTCGAGTGAAGTACTGTCCGCCTCCAAGCAAAACTACCCGCATTATCAGAAGATGTGCTATGGTGTGCACTTTGCCGCCAAGAAGCTGAAGCCTTACTTTCAAGAGCACCCAATAACCGTCGTCCGCACGGCTCCGCTTGCTGAGATCATTGGAAGCCGGGATGCTTCTGGCCGAGTGGCCAAGTGGGCTATTGATCTGGCCCCTTACACCATCTACTACCAGCCTCGCACCGCCATCAATTCGCAAGTGTTGGCTGACTTCCTCGTCGACTGGGCCGAGACCCAGTACCTACTGCGAGCAGCAGACTCCACCCATTGGCGGATGCATTTTGATGGTTCCAAGATGGGCACTGGTCTGGGAGCCGGCATCGTCCTCACCTCTCCCAAAGGCGACAAGCTCAAATATGTGTTGCAAGTCCATTTTGCCGCCTCCAACAACGTAGCAGAATATGAGGCACTCATACACGGACTCCGGCTTTCCAAGGAACTCAGCATTCGCCGGATCCTGTGCTATGGTGACTCCGACTTGGTGGTCCAGTAGTCGTCAGGTGGCTGGGATGCCAAGGACACGAATATGGCAAGCTACCGCTTCCTCGTGCAGCAACTCAGTGGATACTTTGATGGGTGCGAGTTCCTTCACGTGCCAAGAAATGATAATGAGCAAGCAGATGCCTTGGCACGGATCGGCTCCACCCGCCATGCGATACCAGCCGGCGGCGCCTTGCAGCGCCTCCTCAAGCCGTCTGTCAAGCCATCTCCAAAGTCCGACTCCATCTTCGTGCCGGCCCCTCCTGAAGAAGTTGGATCCGACTTGAGGATACCAGAAGCCGGCACGGGGACTTCGGCAGGCGGCCCGGGGACTGCAGCCATCGCACCTGGCCCGGGAATTCCAGAGTTTGGCCCGGGGACTGCAGCAGTCAGCCCGGGGACTTCTTCAAGACAACAGGCGGCAGTCGGCTCCAACCCATCGCCTCCTAGCCCAACCACCCTCGTACAAGTTGATGTTGTGACAGTCAGGGAGATAGCAGCACCATCATGGGCCCAACCTATCCTCAAATTCCTGGTAAACAAAGAGCTGCCAGTTGACGAGACCGTGGCCCGACAGGTGCAACGGCGGGTAGCGGCATACACCATAGTCAACAAAGAGCTAGTTCGATGCAGTGTCACTGGTGTGTACCAGCGCTGTGTGGAGCCGGACACTATTCAAGGTCTTACAATGACAAAAGATCTTCTAGTTGAGAGCGAAATTGCTACAATTGTTGGAGACCCGGACACTATTCCAATGAGTGTACGACAACCTACAAAAGAAGAGAAGATTCTTCAAAAAGAAGAAGCAAAATAGAAGAATCACTAGCAAGAGAGAGGAGGAGTAGAGATGATTGTTATGAACGAAGACCCTCACGGTGAAGCAAGGATTCGGAAAGGAAGGACAAGTCATCAAGGAGCTACACAAAACGAAGACATCAAGCTCATGTTGGTGAATGGGTATCCGGTTCTGACTCCGACCATCACTCCGAGAGAAGCTGTCACTCCGACTCCGAATATACTCAAGATGAAGGTGTTGCCGGTCTAGCACTTGTGTCAACCAACTCCTACGACATATTTGACTCACCAAATGAATGAATTGGAAGATGCTTCATGGCAAAAGGTCCAAAGGTAACACATTCCGAGTATGTTGATTTCAATAGTGATGAAGATGACCTGCTTGTGGATGATGATTTACTTGTTGACAACTCTAGTGATGAATACTACGATGAAACGTCAATTAATCATGCTAATCAAGATAAAAGAATGACAATGATAAGGAGAAGATTGAGCTTCTAACTAAAGAACTAAACACTCTTAAGTTGGCTCATGAAACTATCTTCGAAGATCATCAAGAACTTTTAAGGGCTCATGAGAAGTTACACTTTGAAAAGCTCAATCTTGAGAAAGAGCATGAGTTCTTAAAAGCAATCAATGATGATCTCCGCAAGAAAAGTTCTTCTTACATTGCCAAGCATTTACTCTTATCTACTTACATGCCTCAAGTCAAGTCTAGTAACAAGTACAAGAAAGATACTTCCTCTAGTAGTAACAATAATAATGTCAAATCCAATATTGTTACTTCTAGTAGTTCTCTTGATTCCACTAATGATTCTCTTAGCCAAGTTACACTTGAGCAAGAAAATAGCTTATTGAAGGGAATTATAGAGGAAGGTGTATACAAGAGCCTTGCCAGGAGTAAGCAATTCGAGGAAATTGTACGCAAGCAAGGAAGGCACCGGAAGAATCAAGGTGTTGGTTTTGAACGAAAGTTCACTGCCAATGGAGTTGAGTAGGAAGAAGATCAATACCCCAAGACAAAGTTTGTTCCTCAACAAGAGAAGTATGATCCTACTTCCTTCAAAGGAACACAAGCACAAGATGATCTTCCACCACAAGACCACAAGAACAAAGGCAAGGACAAGCTTCAAGAAGAGATTGATGCATTTGAAGAAGCACCTAAGACCTTGGTCAAGTGGGTCCCCAAGACTACATCAAGTTCTACTTCATCAAGTACAACTACAACTCCAAGGATTCCCATCAACATGATGTGGATCCCGAAGAAGAAGAACTAGAGAGTTCTTGAGGGTGACTCCGCCAAAATTCTTCACTCATATCTTTTTGGCAACAACAAGTGCAATCAACTTCCACATCTCGCACTAGTTCAAGGAGTCACAAACCCTCATGTTGGTAAGGCAAGGGACAAGGTAACCTAGTGATTTCATGGACATTATCTTGTGTGTGCATCACTCTATGTCTATGGATATTCTTGTTTGTTCCTTGTGGGACTAACCCATGTAGGTATGTTGAAAGTGCAACTCACTCCAAAGGATTGCTCCAAATGATCTACATCAACCTTGAGCATCCACATCTTCAACACCTACATGAAGTCATCATCGACAAAACCCAAGGTTAGTTCATCCCTCTAAAAGGGGATCTCACATCTAGGGGGGGCTTAACTCTAAGAATTGAGTCAAAGCAACTCTAATGGTGTGAACACATCAATGCTTTATGTAAAAGTGGTAACCCCACTTAAGCTTAAACGATGAGTATGACCTATGATCAAATGTTTTCATTTGACTCCTAAGTCAATATACTCATATATAGATGACATAGTCATCGCCAATTGTTTTGATAGATGCTAGAATTGGTTTTGCATGTTTTGCCACATATTTCATTTGCCATCTTATTGTGTGTGCATGTTGGTGCATATTTTACTCATTCGAGGACATCCACTTGTTGCTTTGATTGTTTGGTTCTTTTTCTTTTTGCCAAGTGGATGGACAAGAATGCCTAAGAACCTTCTCTAGCTATCTATGCTTTTCTCGTCTCAAACTCTATTCATGCTACATCACAAAATCTGATCAAGTCAGATTCGAACCACTCCGTGTGAGGAGCACTCGGAGTCCCTGATTCCTCACAGACTTAAACTTCCAAAACTTCTTTGTGATTCTTGGTCTGACCGATTCCTCCATTTCGGTCCCACCGAGATCACTAAGCCGATCTAGGTTTTCAATCTCGATGCAACCAATTTGAACTTTTCGGTCACACCGAGTTGCTGTAACTGTACACAGTTATGCATCTCGGTGCCACCGAGTTGTTCCACTCGGTCACACCGACAGGGTCGGGCTATATATAGTCACGGGCAAAAATTTGGAAATTTCTCTGAACCTCTTCTCCCGCGCAATAGCTCGCTCTGCCATCAGGGTCTCCGGATCGTCTCCTCGTCGCCAGCCGCCTCCTGTCGCTGGTCTCCACCGCCGTCAATGGATTTCACCTCCACTGTTGCCGCCATAGCGAGTTCATCGCCAAGCTAGCGTATGGACTCGATCACAGTGCTATCCTCGTCCGATTCCTAGCACATTGTGTTCTTAATGATTCTTGCCATGATTGAAACACTCCTATCCAGTCAATGCAATCCTTAGATTAGATGAGATTTGAAAATTTAGGGTTAGGTTTCCGCTGAAACCATCTCGGATCCACTGAGTTGAAAAACTCGGTCCCACCGATTTGGCTAATGCCATTGCACTAGTAACTCTCGGTCTGACCGAGAATTGCTAATCGGTGAGATCGATTTTAGGACTTTGTGAAACCCTAGCAGTCTCGGTGCCACCGAACTGTGACTCGGTCCAACCGAGTTCATCAGTTTAGGTTCCAAAACTGCTTCGGTATCACCGAGTTTGAAAATTGGTTGATCCAAAATGCTTTGTGTGGAAAACTTAAACTGAATTTTTGAATCATTCTTTTGCAAAAATCTCTACATTTTGTGATGCTCATCCACTCTATCTCATCTATAACTCTTCACAGGGTCAGCAGTCAGTGATTTGCATCATGTTAGACCAGAGTGATAGTCAGAACAGGTCAGAAGAGCAGATGCACATGAGTGATGGCACTAGTCCCTCTAGCACTTCAGATGCAGGCAGCAGGAGCACCCCAAGCAACCTGCCTAAAGCTGCCACCAGGACAACGAAGAAGAGAACCTGAGATTCTGAGGATGAGGATTATAGAGCAGAAGAGGATGAGGCTATTTCCAAGAAAGTAGAGCTCAAGAAGAAGTTCAGCTCAACTGCAGTAAAGCCACGCATGAAGATTAAAAGGCCTGCAGGAAGAGAACCAATGTCCAAAGCCAGAGTCTCCACTCAAATTCCTTTGGAATCCCAATCCAAAGAGCCTGCTGCAGAAGGAAGGAAAAGGAAAGAAAGGGTAAAAAAGACCATAGCCAGAGTTGTTGGGCAACCTTCCATGATGGAAGAGGAAGAAGAGGTTGCTGCACCAGCACCCAAGGCACAAAAGCTTATGGGTGATGCAATTAAGTCAGGGGCTGCAACATCAAAGCCCAAGGAAGCACCCCAAGCTGCCCCCAAGCCCAAGCTTGCACCAAAGAGGAATACCAGGAGTATTCCAGCTGCTGAGAAGAACAAGGCCCTAGTGCCTGAAGTTGCTGATGAGGAAGATGAAGAAGGACAAGTCCTGAGGAAGCTCAAGCCCAAGATACCAGACCATAATGATGCCCATCATGTGGCCGAGGACATGAACATCAGAAGAGACTCAGGGTTGAGGCTATGGAGGATGACAGATCCATATGCAACAAGGAGAAGGACTGCTGTTGATTAGAGGTTCCACACAAAGGAACATCAGGACTTCTATGAGACAATTTTGTTGGACAAGAAGCCCATAGTGTGTGATATGAGGTGGGTCGACTGCACCTACATGAAGGAAAATGAAGAACACTATCCTGGAGTGTATGACAGTTTTGAAGCTTGTGGAGTTGCAGATTTTGTTGGGCAGAAGCTCACCAACTGGAATGATGAACTCATTATGCAATTCTACTCCACAGCACACTTCTATCCAGATGGCAGAATAGTGTGGTTGTCAGAAGGTACGAGGTACCAGTCAACCGTTGAGGAGTGGGCAAAACCGATCAATGCCCCCAAGGAGAGTGAAGATGACTTGGATGTCTATGTGTAACGCCCCAAGACCGATGCTTCAGAAGACCTGTAGCTATTCCGAGTTTCACCGTGTGTTTCTTTTGTGCTTGCTCTTTTATTTTTGCATTGCATCATGTCATCATGCCAGCAAGTCATTTAATATT
The DNA here is from genome assembly GCF_002162155.2 of Triticum dicoccoides. NCBI lineage: Eukaryota > Viridiplantae > Streptophyta > Magnoliopsida > Poales > Poaceae > Triticum > Triticum dicoccoides. Next base: position 327,471,783 of record NC_041383.1, on the reverse strand, counting down.
TAAAACCTCAACTAAATAAATTGCATAGATCTTTTGATCTATTTAAATTGAGGGATATTCACATGGTGATTTCTCTTTATTGCATATCCTCCCAATATTTTAGGGAGCTACAATAAATATTCCATTCGTATGGAATCATCCCAAACAAACTGGCATTTAAAACCACTCTTGTTTCCGAATATTCTAACCTTGATCTTTCTCCAATTTGCTCCGGTTCAAGTTGTCATGCTTTGAAATATGTCAAAGTAGATCCATGTCAGTTTTGAGCTCAACTGGTATTTATTTGCCTTACCAAATAAATATATCTACACTTCCCTTTTTTATACAAAAGGAAATAACCCGTTTCTTTTCCTTTTAAAGCCGATCAGGCCCCTGGCCATTTTCCTCCCCACCGGACTGGCCCAGCCAGCTTTGCAGCCCAACTGACCGGTTCGGCCCACCTAATCCTCAGCCCATCTAATCCGTATAACCCTAGCCCGATCGATTCCACCTCTGGACCCTCGTCTCCCTCTCCTTGATCCCCTCCGCCGCCAACCACGCGCAGCCCTCGACCCCCTCGCTCCACCACGCCGGCGACCCCTCCAACCGCCTTGCCGCCTTCCCCGCACCCCTTCTCCTCCCCGACTTCTCCTCGCTCGCCTCCTCGTCTGCCCAGCACCGCTGCCTCGCCAGCTCCTCCGCCGGATCTCACCTCCGTTAGAGCCGGCAGCAGCAATAGCTGCCCCTTCCCCGATGCCATCTCGTGGTCGCCTCCGACCTGATTCGCTGCCGCCGCCATCCTTCACGCCTCCATGTGGTTCCCCTCGCCGCACCTCTTCGAGCAGGAGCTCTGCCTCCCCTGCTCCGCGCCAACCGGTGCTGAGCGCTCCTCCTCCCGGCCTCCTCGCGCCCATCTGCCCATGCTGGCATTGCTTAGCTCCGGCCCCGACCTCCATCTCTCGACAGCAGCGTTGCCTACTGCTATTTTGCCTGTGCTGGTGACCCCTCGGGCCGCCGCGTTGCCATTCGCTGGAGAGCAGCCGTGGCCCTCTGCTGCCTCACCCCGTTGTGGCCATCCCCTGCTCGTTTTGTCGCCGCTAAGACCCGTACCCGGACGTCAAGCATTCGGCGATTCACCAAGTACCCTTCGAATGCGCCAAGTTCGACTCCATGGACGGACAAGTACCTCTACCATCGCCCGGACATCTATGGAAACGTGTATGACTACGATGCCAAGTACCTCTACCCATGACCCGAACATCTACGTAATGTGTACAACTACCATCGCCGTGTACCACTACTTCCACTACCGCCGACATGTACGACTACGAAACGTGAACGACTACTTCCACGACCCGCGAGTACCACTACTTCCTTCGACGCTTCGAAGGTATAACCCCGAGACGACCGCCTGTGAACGAATGCTTGTGTGTTGTATGAGATGCTCGTGTTTGCACCGTGTCCGAGAAAGGTCTTTGCACGTTCCTCGTTTGCCATGTCGCCGTCTCGTGGGAACCCGGAATCCGGGAGCACCGCACCATCCTTGCATGACACGCTCACGCCCACTTTCTTTTGCACCGACATCTCGACGAGTTGTCAGATCATCGAAATGTTGCCATGGCACCATTTTCGTTATCGTTGCCGTGGCACCCCTTTTGTTCTGGGATGGTGACCAAATGCTCCCTATCATATTAGATGTCAACATTTTCATAAGAAAATGCATAAACCTTGATTATGTCATCCGCATCATGATAACAACATTTAAAATGTTTAAAATTGTGTTTGCATTAAATTGCTAAATGACATGTGGGGATTTTCCGGAATTGTTGTTTGTTGTTTTCGGCCTCATTTAAACTTGCCTAAATAGGTGGTTTGCTCATGCTTCACCTCTTGCCATGTTTAATAACATTTAATATTGTTGGGTACATAAACGAGAGAGAACTAAATATTTGAATGTGGTGTTTCGTCAATATGCAACTCGTTGCATATTGAGCTCCACTTAACTTGTAGTATTGTTTGTTGCACTTTGCCATGACATGCCTCTTTAAACCGGACATGCATCATACTTGATTGTGCATCATGCCTTGTTTATGTGATGTTTGTTTACCATGTTGTTTGCTTCTTTCCGGTTTGCTTCTCTCGGTAGCTTCGTTTTTCGTTCCGGAGTTCTAAGGATTCGTTTGACTATGTCTGTTTGTCTTCGTCATGGACTCGTTCTTCTTCCTTGCGGGATTTCAGGAAAGATGACTATTAGCCTCAATATCACTTCTATCTTTGCTTGCTAGTTGCTCCGTTCTATCGCTATGTTGCGCTACCTATCACTTGTTTACCATGCCTCCCATATTGCCATGTCAGCCTCTAACCTTTTCACCCTTCCTAGCAAACCGTTGTTTGGCTATGTTACCGCTTTTGCTCAGCCCATCTTATAGCGTTGTTAGTTGCAGGTGAAGTTGAAGATTGCTCCATGATGGACATGATTATGTTGGGATATCACAATATGTCTTATTTAATTAATGCATCTATATACTTGGTAAAGGGTGGAAGACTCGGCCTTATGCCTGGTGTTTTGTTCCACTCTTGCTGCCCTAGTTTCCGTCATACCGGTGTTATGTTCCTTGATTTTGCGTTCCTTACACGGTTGGGTGATTTATGGGACCCCCTTGACAGTTCGCTTTGAATAAAACTCCTCCAGCAAGGCCCAACCTTGGTTTTAACATTTGCCACCTAAGCCTTTTTCCCTTGGGTTCTGGACTCAAGGGTCATCTTTATTTTACCCCCCCTAGGCCAGTGCTCCTCCGAGTGTTGGTCCGAACTAGAGCCACTTGCAGCACCACCTCGGGGAAACTTGAGGGCTGGTTTTAGTTGTACGTAGTGTTCATCCGGTGTGCCCTGAGAACGAGATATGTGCAGCTCCTATCGGGATTTGTCGGCACATCGGGCGGTCTTGCTGGTCTTGTTTTACCATTGTCGAAATGTCTTGTAAACGGGATTCCGAGTCTGATCGGGTCTTCCTGGGAGAAGGAATATCCTTCGTTGACCGTGAGAGCTTATGATGGGCTAAGTTGGGACACCCCTGCAGGGTATAATCTTTCGAAAGTCGTGCCCGCGATTATGCGGCAGATGGGAATTTGTTAATGTCCGGTTGTAGATAACTTGACACCAGATCCGAATTAAAACGCAACCACGTGTGTAGCCGTGATGGTCTCTTTTCGGCGGAGTCCGGGAAGTGAACACGGTTTTGGGTTATGTTTGACGTAAGTAGGAGTTCAGTATCACCTCTTGATCAGTGCTAGCTTCACGACCATTCCTTTGCTTCTCTTCTCGCTCTTATTTGTGTATGTCAGCCACCATATATGCTTAGTCGCTGCTGCAACCTCACCACTTTACCACTTCCTACCCATAAGCTTAAATAGTCTTGATCTCGCGGGTTTTGAGATTGCTGAGTCCCCGTGACTCACCAGATACTATCACAACAGTTGCAGGTGCCGATGATACCAGTGCAGGTGATGCAACCGAGCTCAGATGGGAGCTCAGCGAAGACCTTGGTCCTTGCTATGTATTGTTTCATGTTGATCAGTAGTGGAGCCCAGTTGGGACGATCGGGGGTCTAGCAGTTGGGTTATCTTCTTTTCTTTTGGCTTCGTCCGTAGTCGGACTATGTGTGTACTCTGAATGATGTATGATTTATTTATGTTCATTGTGTGAAGTGGCGATTGTAAGCCAACTCTTTATCCCATTCTTGTTCATTACATGGGATTGTGTGAAGATGACCCTTCTTGCGACAAAACCACGGCGGGCGGCGGCGCCGATGTGCCGGGGCGGCGAGGCAGCCGCGGGGAGACGCGGGGGCGCGCGGCAGGCGGCGGCAGAGCTCGCAGCCGGGCGACGGGGAGGCGGCGGCCGCCGGCGAGGTGGAGGAGC
>NC_041383.1:327370262-327467157 GCF_002162155.2 Triticum dicoccoides | reverse complement strand
GCGCACCCCCGCGTCGCCCCGCGGCCGCCTCGCCGCCCCGGCACATCGGCTTCGCCGCCCGCCGTCCCGGCCGCCGCCTCCGCCAGATCCTGCCGGCCTCGCCCCCGGTAGCCTCCCCGACCTCTTCTCCGGCGAGCCTCTGACCACCTCGGCTTCCGTGCGAGCCGGATCCAGATCTGAGAAACTAGGGTTGACTTCTTTTTTTCGCTAAGTCTGCATATTATCATGCCCTGTTCATCGTGTTATAACTATGCACCCGTGGCTCCGTTTTGGGCGTGTAGCATATTGAATTGTTCGCCTCGACGAGTACATCATTTTATCGTACTGCATCATTTTCATTTGAGCTTATCTTGATGCCCGAAATGCTGTTGGAAGAGGGCTATGTGATGTTGGTTTCAGATTCTTATCAGAACATGCACTTTTGTCATTTTTGCCATGATTGATGTGTGCATCTCATGTACTTGAGCCCTACATGTGTTCTGAACTATGCCATGCCATATTTACAGGGTTGTATGCCATGTATTTTTGTGATCTCTGTGGTGACTAGCACAAGCATGCCAACTAGGCTTCATGATGATGCTGATTTTAGTCCTTGTTCTGCTGTTATTTTTATGCCATGTAAACTTGATGCTTCAGAGAGATCCATGCATATTTTGAGATACTTTAGTAAGGGTGTTTTGAACATATGGTTATGCTCTATCCATCCATTCCCCTGGTTGCAATTATGGATTAGTATAGCATGTCATTTTCGTGCTCTATTTTGCTACAAAATGTTTCCTGGCAGATTGTTTACATGTTATTCAATTTTGCCAAGGTTGTTGTAGTTGATCCGTGTATGCTATGATGTTGTTCTTGCCATGTATAGCTTCTATGCCATGTATTCTTGATGGATTTATGCTTAGTTTATCATGAAATGCTCTGTAGTGAGTGCATCGAGCTCGTGAAGATGCCTTCATAATTCTGCCAATGCCATGCTCTGTTTGCTGAATCTGTTAACGAAACATGCTATGTTTACATGGGTGCCATGATATTTTCTGATCCTTTTTGGCTCACAGTCAGTAAGGGACTTTTGTTCTATGCTTTGAGTGGAATCATGCCATGTCTTGTTTTGCTATTATAAGTTCCTGTAGCATGTTGATAACTTGCTCTGAACATTGCTTCCTGATGCTGTTTATGCCATGTCCTAGCTGATAACTTTTGCACTTTCGCCATGCTTGTTTGAACCTGTTGTGGTGTGATATAGTCGTAGCTCAGTGTTCCTCTTTTGTTAAGCATCTCCTATAGATCACTGCCATATGCTTTGTTTGTATGTTGGGGTGATGTAGCTTAGTTTCTTGTTGCATGCTATGTAGCATCGTGCTGTTAATTGCAGATTTGTGTCATTCTTGTCTTGCTTGCCATTTACAAACCGTGCATCCGTTTCCGGTGATCTTTATATCGATTTCAACCGAAATCATCTCATCTTTCCAGCGGCATACTTGGTTTGCCAAGTTGATGCCTTGTTCATCCTTTTTCCTCCCGGAGCACGCATATGCATTGCATATCACATCTCGCATATCATGTCATGTATTGCATCATGTTGCTTGTGCATTGCACCGTGATTTATTGTGGTTCCTTTGCTTGTATTCTTGCTTTGGGTAGATCCGGCAGACGAGTACGTGCACGAGGAACCTGTTGAGTACGCTAACGAGGATCAAGAATTCAACAACTCTGAGAACTTTGCAGGCAAGATGACCATACCTTCGATATCACTTCTATCTTTGCTTTGCTAGTACTCGCTCTATCGCTATGTTAGCTCTACCTGCCACTGTTTATCATGCCTCCCTATTGCCATGTCAAACCTCTAACCATCCTGTCCTAGCAAACCGTTGTTTGGATGTGTCACCGTTTTTCCTCAGCCACTCTTATAGCATTGCTAGTTGCAGGAGAAGATGAAGTTTGTTCCTGGTCGGAACATGGATATTTTGGGATATCACAATATATATTGTTTAATTAATGCACCTTATATACTTGGTAAAGGGTGGAAGGCTTGGCCTTATGCCTGGTGACTTGTTCCACTCTTTCCGCCCTAGTTTCCGTCATACCGGTGTTATGTTCCTTGATTTTGCGTTCCTTACACGGTTGGGTGATTTATGGGACTCCCTTGACAGTTCGCTTTGAATAAAACTCCTCCAGCAAGGCCCAACCTTGGTTTTACCATTTGCCACCTAAGCCTTTTTCCCTTCGGTTTTTGCGAGCCCGAGGGTCATCTTTATTTTAACCCCCCTGGGCCAGTGCTCCTTCGAGTGTTGGTCCGAACTAGAGCCACTTGCAGCGCCACCTCGGGGAAACTTGAGGGTTGGTTCTAGTTGTACGTAGTGTTCATCCGGTGTGCCCTGAGAACGAGATATGTGCAGCTCCTATCGGGATTTGTCGGCACATCGGACGGTCTTGCTGGTCTTGTTTTACCATTGTCGAAATGTCTTGGGAACCGGGATACCAAGACTGATCGGGTCTTCCCGGGAGAAGGTATATCCTTCGTTGACCGTGAGAGCTTGTCATGGGCTAAGTTGGGACACCCCTGCAAGGTATATTATCTTTCGAAAGCCGTGCCCATGGTTATGAGGCAGATGGGAATTTGTTAATGTCCGGTTGTAGATAACTTGACACTTGACTTCATTAAAATGCATCAACCGTGTGTGTAGCCGTGATGGTCTCTTCTCGGCAGAGTCCGGGAAGTGAACACGGTTTGGGTTATGCTTGACGTAAGTAGTTTCAGGATCACTTCTTGATCACTTCTAGCTTCTCGACCGATGCGTTGCTTCTCTTCTCGCTCTCACTTGCGTATGTTAGCCACCATATATGCTTAGTGCTTGCTGCAGCTCCACCATATTACCCTGTTTCCTGCCTATGAGCTTAAATAGTCTTGATCCCGCGGCTGTGAGATTGCTGAGTCCTCGTGACTCACAGATTCTACCAAAACATATGCAGGTGCCGAGGATACCATCGCAAGGGGCGCAACCGAGCTCAAGTGGGAGTTTGACGAGGACCTTGGCTGTTACTATGTTTCATTTCCAGATGATCGGTAGTGGAGCCCAGTCGGGACGATCGGGGATCTAGCATTTGGGGTTGTCTTCTTTTCTTTTGGATTTGACCATAGCCGGTCTATGAGTGTATTTTGGATGATGTATGATCTTAATTATGTATTGTGTGAAATGGCGATTGTAAGCCAACTCTCTTTATCCCATTCTTGTTTATTACATGGGATTGTGTGAAGATGACCCTTCTTGTGACAAAACCACCATGCGGTTATGCCTCTAAGTCGTGCTTCGACACGTGGGAGATATAGCCGCATCGTGGGTGTTACAAGTTGGTAAGTTGAAGATTGCTCCATGATTGACAAGATTATGTTGGGATATCACAATATCTCTTATTTAATTAATGCATCTATATACTTGGTAAAGGGTGGAAGACTCGGCCTTATGCCTGGTGTTTTGTTCCACTCTTGCCGCCCTAGTTTCCGTCATACCGGTGTTATGTTCCTTGATTTTGCGTTCCTTACACGGTTGTGTGATTTATGGGACCCCCTTAACAGTACACTTTGAATAAAACTCCTCCAGCAAGGCCCAACCTTGGTTTTAACATTTGGCACCTAAGCCTTTTTCCCTTGGGTTCTGCAGACTCAAGGGTCATCTTTATTTTACCCCCCCCCCCCGGGCCAGTGCTCCTCCGAGTGTTGGTCCGAACTAGAGCCACTTGCAGCGCCACCTCGGGGAAACTTGAGGGCTGGTTTTAGTTGTACATAGTGTTCATCCGGTGTGCCCTGAGAACGAGATATGTGCAGCTCCTATCGGGATTTGTCGGCACATCGGGCGGTCTTGCTGGTCTTGTTTTACCATTGTCGAAATGTCTTATAACCGGGATTCCGAGTCTGATCGGGTCTTCCTGGGAGAAGGAATATCCTTCGTTGACCGTGAGAGCTTATGATGGGCTAAGTTGGGACACCCCTGCAGGGTATAATCTTTCGAAAGCCGTGCCCGCAGTTATGCGGCAGATGGGAATTTGTTAATGTTCGGTTGTAGATAACTTGACACCAGATCCGAATTAAAACGCATCAACCGCGTGTGTAGCCGTGATGGTCTCTTTTTGGCGGAGTCCGGGAACTGAACACGGTTTTGGGTTATGTTTGACGTAAGTAGGAGTTCAGGATCACCTCTTGATCAGTGCTAGCTTCACGACCATTCCTTTGCTTCTCTTCTCGCTCTTATTTGCGTATGTTAGCCACCATATATGCTTAGTTGCTGCTGCAACCTCACCACTTTACCACTTCCTACCCATAAGCTTAAATAGTCTTGATCTCGCGGGTTTTGAGATTGCTGAGTCCCCGTGACTCACCAGATACTATCACAACAGTTGCAGGTGCCGATGATACCAGTGCAGGTGATGCAACCGAGCTCAGATGGGAGCTCGGCGAAGACCTTGGTCCTTGCTATGTACTGTTTCATGTTGATCAGTAGTGGAGCCCAGTTGGGACGATCGGGGATCTAGCAGTTGGGTTATCTTCTTTTCTTTTGGCTTCGTCCGTAGTCAGACTATGTGTGTACTCTGAATGATGTATGATTTATTTATGTTCATTGTGTGAAGTGGCGATTGTAAGCCAACTCTTTATCCCATTCTTGTTCATTACATGGGATTGTGTGATGATGACCCTTCTTGCGACAAAACCACAATGCGGTTATGCCTCTAAGTCGTGCTTCGACACGTGGGAGATATAGCCGCATCGTGGGTGTTACAAGTTGGTAATCAGAGCCATCCCCGACTTAGGAGCCCCCTGCTTGATTGTTTGCTGTCGTTGTTGTGTCTAGAACAGAAAAAATGTTTTGAGTCTTAGGATTATATATATCGGAGAGTAGGATTCTTTTTACTCCTCAGTCCCTTGGTCGCTCTGGTGTGGTCTCCTAACGTAGATGTTTTGACTTTCCTCTCCTCAAATTTCACTAAAAAAAATTTAGGATCACGCGGGTATCTTGGAATCGTTCTGATGGTTTTGTGATGAGAACATTGTTCTTGGTGCCTCCTGTCTTTTATGTGGCAGTGACCCGGGGAGTTGAGCTCCGAGGTGTTGTCGTCATAATTTTATCGTTGCAGTTCTGGAATACCTGAGTTTTGCCGACATCGAAAATATCTTTTATGCAATTGTTGGTGAGATAACCTCAACGCCACCCAATACTGGGGCGGGAGTTCAGGAGTATTGCCATAACTCGTATAACGGATGTTTTTCAAAGGTTGAGGTACACAATTTCCGTAGTTTTCTTGGTTATGTGTTGACGGATGGATACAACTGGATGTAGGTATTGTTAGTTTGGGTGAGATATATTGCTTCCCCTGTATCCCCAACACCTGATTGCATAACCAGAAAGTTTCGGGAGTTTTATAGGTGGGAATTCAAGTAGCTCTAGTTTTATCTTTCCAACAGACACATGATACGATATGGGATCTATCATATGTTTGTTCCGGCTTATTCTGCAAGCCAAATCCTTTGTTTTGTTTTATATGTGGTATTCGAGTTGCTTCGAAGTCAAATGTTGAATCCATACCTTCCTAAATGGTGTTCTCATATTGCTATGTGAATACTAATCCTTTTGATCATTGAGGTTGTCATGTTAATTCTTTTCCAACCGGTGCGCTTCTCTTCGAGATGATCCCATCATTCTCCCCATCCGCAAGATCAATTCTAAGTTTTCTCAACGGTGTTTGTTTCGTTCATCCCAAGTTGTCTTTGTTTTTCCCCACCCTCCCACCCTTTTCTTCAAGGACTCGTTTATTTTAATCAAGTATTCATTTACTCATGTGAAGTCTCTTCACTCTTTTCAATCAATGCTCTTATCCGGTGATTCTCAAGAAGATACTAATGGAGCTTCAAGTTTATCATTCTTCGTTCTCTTTTTCTTCTCTGGTGGTTTCAATTCAAGTTTTCGGTGTTGATCATATCCTTTTCCTCGTTCAAATGTTATCCCATGCCGGTGCATCTCATAATCGTTCACCTCTCTCTTTTCATATCCGAAGTGCCGAGGATATCTCAGAAGATTTGTGTTTCCATTCTTAATCCGTTCAAGCTATCTGGAGGTTGTTATCTCATTCAAGCCATTTAATTCAACCAGTGCAATCTCTCCTTAAGCTTCAACGCTGTTTCTTTTTAGTGGGCCCTAACCCATAGGTCTTTTCCCAGGATCTTTCCTGACTCTCCTAATTTTCCCGGAGCTATTCCCAAATTCATTTCAAAGTTTGATGTAAGAATGAATTTTCATCAGTCATATTCTTTCTCCAAGATCGCTTTCAAAATATTTTCATCGTTTATTCATCATTTCTATTCTTCTTTGTTCCGAAGTGCCTCAACAATTTTGGTGGTTCTCGTCATCATTCTCAACATGTGAAGACCGAAGAAGAGTTCCTCTAAATCCTTACCCGCTCTTCCAAAGATTCGTGATTCTAGCTTCATTCCATCCTCATAATTGTTTTCGATTGTGAGAATTATTTTCAACCATCCGGAGCAATTCAGGAGTATTTTCAGTTTCATTCTCCGGAGCCAATCATCTCAGAATTATTCATTCTCAGCTTTCAACTCTCGTTCTTGAATTCTTCTGGTGCATCGTCCAAATATCCTCTAATCAGTTCATGATCTCTTCGCTCTCTTGTATCTAAATCCCCTCAAGTATCTTCATTCATTTTCCAATTCTTTCCGGTGAATTGTGCCCTTGCTAATCTCTTTTCCAATTTTTACGGTGGTTCATTCAAGATTTCACTTCCTTCGTTATCATATCAAATATTCGTTGTTTCCAAATCCCACCGGTGGTTCCATCAATACCTTCTCAAGTTTGCGCCATATCTATCTTAATCCTTTCTACGAGAATAAGTAGTGTGCCAAATCCGTTGCTTGTCATCAATTTAAATTGGTGAAGGATACGCATAACGTAATTCTTATTATTGTTTCACCCAAGTGATCTAGTTTCTTATTTCCAGAGTTGTTCATCATGTCATTTTTCTCGGTTCGAGATGCTTCATCTTTTCTTTTCTGGAGTTAAAAGTTTTCCGCATTATCTCGTCGCGAAGCTCCATCTAAATCATTGCAAGAATTCACCTTGCGTTTTTCACTTCTCTTTCTTTCTATCATTCTCTTTTTACCGAAGTTCTCACGAAGGCTCAACATGGTGATTCATCAAGGATTCTTTTCGTTCTTCAATTGTTCTTCAAGATTTCTCTCGAAGCTATAATCCGCCAAGCTATACTCAAAAATAAACATCGTGCTCAACACATGTTTTTTTTCTGAGGAGTTCAAGTTTTCTTCTTCTTGCATTTTAAAGTGCAGTTCTTTCTACCTTATCTTTTGAGGTGGTGTTATATCATTCTTGACAATTTCCATCCATGTTTCGCGATTCACATGTTGTCAAGAATGAGGTATTTTAAATCCATTAATCTCTTCGTTGGAGTTATCTTGTGTCATATTTCACCTAAAGCCTTCCCAAAGGAATGTTGCTATTGTGGTGCTTATCAATGATCCAAGTTTTCTCCTATCCTCTCTGCGAAAGAAGTTTTCATCTCTTCGTTGATCTCAAGCAAGCAATTGTTTCCATTAGTGGCCGATTGTCACCTCATAATTTTGAGATGTTTTCCATAAGCCCACAACAAGCTTGTGCTTTTCATTGTTGACTTTCCAACAACTCCGTTAAATCCTACTTTGCAAGGATGCTTTCAAGTTCATTTGTGGCAAAAGTTGTCATCTTCTTCTCCGTCCCTTTATCCCAACAATCTAGCTTCAATTCTTTCGTTCCGGAGGCATTGTGATGTTGCTCTCTTCACCCATCACCTAGTTTTGTCAAGATCATGTTCTTTTTTTTGCTTATCCATTTAACCGGAGTGGTTTCGAATTCTATCTTGTCCATTAAACTCTTGATTCATGTCTTTGCAACCTTCAAGTTCTTGTAATGTTCCTTGTTCCTCTTTTCTAACGGATTGTTTGCAATCTCGTTCATCTCCTTTGTATTCTATCTTTCAATTTGTTCAACCTCTCAAGGTTCGTGGTTTCACTCGTTTGTCAAAGAAGCAACTTTGTTTTACCTCTCCTCTTCCTCTTCCGTTTCTCTCCGGTGCCATCCTAGATCTCGGGACGAGATCCTCTTGTAGTGGTGGAGTGTTGTAACGCCCCAAGACCGATGCTTCAGAAGACTTCCACCTATTCCGAGTTTCGCCGTGTGTTTCTTTTGTGCTTGCTCTTTTATTTTTGCATTGCATCATGTCATCATGCCAGCATGTCATTTAATTTTTAAAACCTCAACTAAATAAATTGCATAGATCTTTTGATCTATTTAAATTGAGGGATATTCACATGGTGATTTCTGTTTATTACATATCCTCCCAATATTTTAGGGAGCTACAATAAATATTCCATTCGTATGGAATCATCCCAAACAAACTGGCATTTAAAACCACTCTCGTTTCCGAATATTCTAATCTTGATCTTTCTCCAATTTGCTCCGGTTCAAGTTGTCATGCTTTGAAATATGTCAAAGTAGATCCATGTCAGTTTTGAGCTCAACTTTTATTTATTTGCCTTACCAAATAAATATATCTACACTTACCTTTTTTTATATAAAAGGAAATAACCCGTTTCTTTTCCTTTTAAAGCCGATCAGGCCCCTGGCCATTTTCCTCCCCACCGGACTGGCCCAGCCAGCTTTGCACCCCAACTGGGCGGTTCGGCACACCTAATCCTCAGCCCATCTAATCCCTATAACCCTAGCCCGATCGATTCAACCTCTGGACCCTCGTCTCCCTCTTCTCGATCCCCTCCGCCGCCAACCACGCGCAGCCCTCGACCCCCCTCGCTCCACCACGCCGGCGACCCCTCCAACCGCCTTGCCGCCTTCCCCGCACCCCTTCTCCTCCCCGACTTCTCCTCGCCCGCCTCCTCGTCTGCCCAGCGCCGCTGCCTCGCCAGCTCCTCCGCTGGATCTCGCCTCCGTCAGAGCCGATAGCAGCAACAGCTGCACCTTCCCCGATGCCATCTCGTGCTCGCCTCTGACCCGATTCGCTGCCGCCGCCATCCTTCGCGCCTCCATGCGGTTCCCCTCGCCGCACCTCTTCGAGCAGGAGCTCCGCCTCCCCTGCTCCGCGCCAACCGGTGCCGAGTGCTCCTCCTCCCGGCCTCCTCGCGCCCATCTGCCCCTGCTGGCGTTGCTCAGCTCCGGCCCCGACCTCCATCTCTCGATAGCAGCATTGCCTACTGCTATTTCGCCTGTGCTGGTGACCCCTCGTGCCGCCGCGTTGCCATTCACCGGAGATCGCGCCGCCTTGTTTGCTTCCTCTTCCGACAACTTTCGTTGACCAGCAGCCGTGGCCCTCTGCTGCCTCACCCCGTTGTGGCCATCCCCTGCTCGTTTTGGCGCCGCTAAGACCCATACCCGGACCGTCAAGCATTCGGGGATTCACCAAGTACCCTTCGAATGCGCCAAGTTCGACTCCATGGACGGACAAGTACCTCTACCGTCGCTCGGACATCTAAGGAAACGTGTATGACTACGATGCCAAGTACCTCTACCCATGACCCGAACATCTACGTAATGTGTACAACTACCATCGCCGTGTACCACTACTTCCACTACCGCCGACATGTACGACTACGAAACGTGAACGACTACTTCCACGACCCGCGAGTACCACTACTTCCTTCGACGCTTCGAAGGTATAACCCCGAGACGACCTCCCGTGAACGAATGCTTGTGTGTTGTATGAGATGCTCGTGTTTGCACCGTGTCCGAGAAAGGTCTTTGCACGTTCCTCGTTTGCCATGTCGCCGTCTCATGGGAACCCGGAATCCGGGAGCACCCCAGCATCCTTGCATGACACGCACACGCCCACTTTCTTTTGCACCGACATCTCGACGAGTTGTCGGATCATCGAAATGTTGCCGTGGCACCATTTTCGTTATCATTGCCATGGCACCCCTTTTGTTCCGTGATGGTGACCAAATGCTCCCTATCATATTAGATGTCAACATTTTCATAAAAAAATGCATAAACCTTGATTATGTCATCGCATCATGATAACAACATTTAAAATGTTTAAAATTGTGTTTGCATTAAATTGCTAAATGACATGTGGGGATTTTCCGGAATTGTTGTTTGTTGTTTTCGGCCTCATTTAAACTTGCCTAAATAGGTGGTTTGCTCATGCTTCACCTCTTGCCATGTTTAATAACATTTAATATTATTGGGTACATAAACGAGAGAGAACTAAATATTGGAATGTGGTGTTTCGTCAATATGCAACTCGTTGCATATTGAGCTCCACTTAACTTGTAGTATTGTTTGTTGCACTTTGCCATGACATGCCTCTTTAAACCGGACATGCATCATACTTGATTGTGCATCATGCCTTATTTATGTGATGTTTGTTTACCATGTTGTTTGCTTCTTTCCGGTTTGCTTCTCTCGGTAGCTTCATTTTTCGTTCCGGAGTTCTGAGGATTCGTTTGACTACGTCTATTTGTCTTCTTCATGGACTCATTCTTCTTCCTTGTGGGATTTCAGGCAAGATGACTATTACCCTTGATATCACTTCTATCTTTGCTTGCTAGTTGCTCCGTTCTATCGCTATGCTGCGCTACCTATCACTTGTTTACCATGCCTCCCATATTGCCATGTCAGCCTCTAACCTTTTCACCCTTCCTAGCAAACCGTTGTTTGGCTATGTTACCGCTTTTGCTCAGCCCATCTTATAGCGTTGTTAGTTGCAGGTGAAGTTGAAGATTGCTCCATGATGGACATGATTATGTTGGGATATCACAATATGTCTTATTTAATTAATGCATCTATATACTTGGTAAAGGGTGGAAGACTCGGCCTTATGCCTGGTGTTTTGTTCCACTCTTGCTGCCCTAGTTTCCGTCATACCGGTGTTATGTTCCTTGATTTTGCGTTCCTTACACGGTTGGGTGATTTATGGGACCCCCTTGACAGTTTGCTTTGAATAAAACTCCTCCAGCAAGGCCCAACCTTGGTTATAACATTTGCCACCTAAGCCTTTTTCCCTTGGGTTCTGCAGACTCAAGAGTCATCTTTATTTTACCCCCCCCCCCCGTGCCAGTGCTCCACCGAGTGTTGGTCCGAACTAGAGCCACTTGCAGCGCCACCTCGAGGAAACTTGAGGGCGGGTTTTGGTTGTACGTAGTGTTCATCCGGTGTGCCCTGAGAACGAGATATGTGCAGCTCCTATCGGGATTTGTCGGCACATCGGGCGGTCTTGCTGGTCTTGTTTTACCATTGTCGAAATGTCTTGTAACCGGGATTCCGAGTCTGATCGGGTCTTCTTGGGAGAAGGAATATCCTTCATTGACCGTGAGAGCTTATGATGGGCTAAGTTGGGACACCCCTGCAGGGTATAATCTTTCGAAAGCCGTGCCCGTGGTTATGCGGCAGATGGGAGTTTGTTAATGTCCGGTTATAGATAACTTGACACCAGATCCAAATTAAAATGCATCAACCGCGTGTGTAGCCGTGATGGTCTCTTTTCGACGGAGTCCGGGAAGTGAACACGGTTTTGGGTTATGTTTGACGTAAGTAGGAGTTCAGGATCACCTCTTGATCAGCGCTAGCTTCACGACCATTCCTTTGCTTCTCTTCTCGCTCTTATTTGCGTATTTAGCCACCATATATGCTTAGTCGCTGCTGCAACCTCACCACTTTACCACTTCCTACCCATAAGCTTAAATAGTCTTGATCTCACGGGTTTTGAGATTGCTGAGTCCCTGTGACTCACCAGGTACTATCACAACAGTTGCAGGTGCCGATGATACCAGTGCAGGTGATGCAACCGAGCTCAGATGGGAGCTCAGCGAAGATCTTCGTCCTTGCTATGTATTGTTTCATGTTGATCAGTAGTGGAGCCCAGTTGGGACAATCGGGGATCTAGCAGTTGGGTTATCTTCTTTTCTTTTGGCTTTGTCCGTAGTTGGACTATGTGTGTACTCTGAATGATGTATGATTTATTTAAGTTCATTGTGTGAAGTGGCGATTGTAAGCCAACTCTTTATCCCATTCTTGTTCATTACATGGGATTGTGTGAAGATGACCCTTCTTGCGACAAAACCACAATGCGGTTATGCCTCTAAGTCGTGCTTGGACATGTGGGAGATATAGCCGCATCGTTGGTGTTACACTATGCCAAGAAGAAAATGGGACATAATACCATGGCACATATGTACAAGGAGATCCCAGACAAAGCTCTAGAGACTTTCTCCTTTGGATCAATCCACTTTCTTCTGTCAGGGCTGCCTACGATCAACTGGATCCTAAGGCACACTCTGTTGCCTAAGTCTGGTGACCACAACATGATTAGAGGGCATGCAATCAACATGTTGCATATATTTGATGTGCCACAGAAATTCAAGGTCATGAACCTTATGGATGAGACTATTAAGAGGACAGCAACAGATCAAAAGAGAAGCTATGGATATGCCCCTCAGATTCAGGAGTTGATTAACTCAAAGATGGGCACAGGAATATATCTATTGGATAAGGAACATTTTCCTCTTTATCCAGACTTTGAGGACAATCAGGTTGTCATGACTGAGAATGAACCATCATCAGTACAAGCTCAAGAGAAGAAGGAGAAGGTAAGGAAAGAGAAGGCTGCCAAGATGCCAACTCAAGAGGAGGCATCTGAGTACTTTCTGAAGAACAAGCAGGAGCAGCTTGGTTACTTGATAGCATCAACACTGAGGATTGAGAAGGGGTTGGCCACCCTAACTCAAAACCAGGAGAGCTTGGAAATAATCATGGAACAAATATTCTATGATCTAGATGTCAAAGTAACTGAGATTCAGTCAGTTGTGGAGAAGCTACAGGATGACATGCAGGAGAGAAAGGGCAAGACTACCACTAATGTATTTGCCAGAGTGCCTAGAGCTCAGAGGTCAGCTGCAGTGCCTGTGCCAGACAACAGAGCCACATCATCTACACCAGCTACAACTCCTACAGCTCCAGTGCAACCAGCTCCAGCACCAACTCCTCCATCTCCCTCTACATCAACTGAAGCCTTCGTCCAAGAAGCCATCTCTACACCACCACCTGAAGATCAAGCCTGAGAGTCGATTTAGCACTATGCATTTTCTATGAACTTTTTGGTAACTTGTTGCCAAAGGGGGAGAAAAATGTATAGATCATAGACTTCGAGAGAGAGAGAGAGTGTTGCTTTTGTTCTCTCTTGCTTTGGTGGCTAAACTTTGTTTGCTTTTGATTGCTTGAGATACTATGCTGTTTTTGTGAGACATTGATGATCATGTGTTTGATCATAAGCTAAACTTATGCATGTTTGATGATATTATCTTATCTACCCATATGTGATCATTCACTTTGTTTGGTGATGAGTGCATGTATTCAATCTTTATCATTTTGAGCGCTCCACCAAGATGTATGTGACATGGAAGAGTAACCCATGAGCCTAATTCCTTGTGCATTTGCAGTCCAAAGCAAATCTTAAACTATGCACAAATTTAGGGGGAGCTCTTGCTTATCACATACTTCTCAAAGCGACGATGTTTTTCAATCTTATTATCATTTGTCGAAGCTTTGATCTATATGTTGTCATCAATTACCAAAAAGGGGGAGATTGAAAGTGCAACTATCCCTCGGTGGTTTTGGTAATTCATAACAACATATAGCTCATTGAGCTAATGCTATTCCAAGACTATTGTTTCAAGAAAGCTCAATGAATGGCATGGCATGGATGATGAAAGTGGATCCCTCAAAATACTAATGACAAAGATTGGCTCAAGCTCAAAAGCTCAAGACTCTTCATTTTACATTTTAGTGATCCAAGATCACATTGAGTCTATAGGAAAAGCCAATACTATCAAGGAGGGATGAGGTGTTGCTTAATGAGCCTCTTGCTTCATGTGCTTGGTGATATGCTCCAAAAACCCTCAACTACTTTCCCACATCCACAAATGACCCAAACCTAAAGCCAAAATCGGTCACACCGATTCTTCCTATCCGGCGCCACCGAGTTCTAATGTCATAGCCACTGCCACAAACCCTAGGCAAATAGGTCCTACCGATAGGGATCTCGGTCTCACCGAGATGGGATTGTAATCTCTCTGTTTCCCTTCGTAACGTTTCGGTCTAACCGAAGTGAGCGATCGGTCCCACCGAGATTGCAATGTAAACTCCCTGTTTCCCTTTTGTAACATTTCGGTGTCACCGAAAAGAGCAAATCGATCCCACCGAGTTTACCTGACCAAATCTCTGGTTAGCTAATTACCAAAATCAGTCTCACCGAGTTTGTGTAATCGGTCTTACCGAGATTACGTTATGCCCTAACGCTAACCATATCGGTCTTACCGAGTTGCATTTCGGTGCCACCGAAAATCCTAACGGTCACTAGGTTTACTGAATCGGTTCGACCGAGTTTGATGATTCGGTCCCACCGAGTTTGGTAAATTGTGTGTAACGGGTTAGATTTTGTGTGGAGGCTATATATACCCGTCCACCTCTGAGAGAGAACCACCTACTCATGTGTTGAGGCCAAGATATTCCATTCCTACCATATGAATCTTGATCTCTAGCCTTCCCCAAGTTGCTTTCCACTCAAATCTTCTTTCCACCGGATCCAAAACCTATGAGAGAGAGTTGAGTGTTGGGGAGACTATCATTTGAAGCACAAGAGCAAGGAGTTCATCATCAACGCACCATTTGTTACTTATTGGAGAGTGGTGTCTCCTAGATTGGCTAGGTGTCACTTGGGAGCCTCCGACAAGATTGTGGAGTTGAACCAAGGAGTTTGTAAGGGCAAGGAGATCGCCTACTTCGTGAAGATCTGCCACTAGTGAGGCAAGTCCTTCGTGGGCGATGGCCATGGTGGGATAGACAAGGTTGCTTCTTCGTGGACCCTTCGTGGGTGGAGCCCTCCGTGGACTCGCGTAACCGTTACACTTCGTGGGTTGAAGTCTCCATCAACGTGGATGTACGATAGCACCACCTATCAGAACCACGCCAAAAACATCCGTGTCTCCAATTGCGTTTGAATCCTCCAAACCCTTCCCTTTACTTTCTTGCAAGTTGCATGCTTTAATTTCCGCTGCCTATATACTCTTTGCATGCTTGCTTGAATTGTGTGATGATTGCTTGACTTGTCCTAAGATAGCTAAAATCTGCCAAACTCTAAAATTGGAAAAAGGCTAAGTTTTTAATTGGTCAAGTAGTCTAATCACCCCCCCTCTAGACATACTTCAAGGTCCTACACCGACCCTTCCCCACATGGCGCTGGAGATGCCCCCCCCCCTCCAGGGTGCCCAGGCCGCCACACCCCGGGTACCCGGCCCAGCAGCCTAGGCACTGCCCCGCCACCCCGGGTGCCTGGGTGCTCGGCCCCAACAGCCACATCGCCGCGGTCTCTCTGACCGGACCGTGTGCCCGATCCTATGTACCACGGGTGCCCGGCCCCCCTGGCACGTCTCCCTCCGGGTGCTCGGACCCTTTGCACTGGGTGCCCGGACACCTCCGGTTGTGCTTGCGAGCACTATGTGCATAATGACCATTGTAGCCCTCTTTCCCTCATATTTCGTCCCTAGGCTATAAGTACTCTCCCGCTAGCTCATTTAGGAGATAGAAAAGTATATGTGAGATATTGAGAGAGCTTTGCTCATCTTCCTCCTCTTGGAGATCATGACCTCCTAAGGGAGAAGATCCTCCTGTGGATATCAAGGCCTCCTCTTGGAGAAGGATCCCCATCATAGGATCATCAAGACATGTTTCCTCATAGGATTGGGATGAACTAGTTACCTCTTGTATCTTCTTGTGTTGGATTTGGACCTTTGTATCTCTCTGTGTGATTGGATCATGTCAATTTGAGTGTTCCTCTTTTTTTCCTTTGTGTTCTTCTTGTTCTTGGGGTTTTCCCCTCCAATTCGTGAAAGATCTCCATCTAGGGTTCCACCCTACAACATCTTGGTATCATGAGCCATGGTTTGCCACGAAATTGGAGCCCCCCTTCTTGTTCTCTAGCCTAATTTTGTTGTGTTCTTCCCCAATTTCAAAAATTCCTCACCAAAAATAGCCCCAATTTTTTTGTGATTTGTTGGTTCGATGAGGTTTTGTTGGATTTGATCCATGGATTTGCTTGGTTTCAAGTGGATCTAGCCTTCCCCCCATCCATCTCCACCTTTCCCTCCACGAAATCCACCAATTTCTTCCATTTTCCCATGATTTTCCGCCCAAATCCATGACCCCCGGGCACTCGGACCTCAAACCCCAAGCACCCTGACCCCCCGACCATCCCCGCTGACAACCCCGGGTGCCCGCACCCCTTTCCCCCGGGCACCCGGACCCTCGGGCCACTTCTTCCGCCCAACCCCACTGACCACCCCGGGTGCCCGCACCTCCAACCCCCGGACACCCGCACCACCCAGAATCAGCCCACCAACAAAAACCGTTTCGGCCAGAACTATCACTCCCGAAGTCCGATTTTGACGTTCTTTAGCTCGTTGTGTAGCTATTGACATCCCCCATAAATCTAGATAGGTTAAAACATCATTTGACTACAACAAAATTTCGGCACTTTGGCATCTTTGCCTAGGCCTTCCACCATATCATCCGCAAAACCACCATAGCTTTCTGTAACCTAACCCATTTTGCTCCATATAGCATTTGTGGTTGCCTGAGTGGTGACTTGAGTCTCCTAAGGTGTTTCAGCTACTTATGGACGGTTGCTTTGTCATCAACCACCACCTCCACGTCCGCATTGCTAACTCCAGAACCACCTAAGCATTCTGCTACCACCATTTGACATTTTCCGTTAAGATTTTGAGTTTGCGGTTTTTCTGTTTTCTAGGGTGTTTCGGCTAACTAGGAACGGTTTGACATCGACAATACCGCCGCTAACCTTCGACAAGGATTCGACATCGACCACCCCACCATTTTTACACCCTAACCGTAAGCAAGAACGGTAACCTCTATATCATCTTGGTATCGTGGTATCCCTTCATTGTACATTCTTGCTATTACATTGTTAACCCCCTTAGCCCATTTTACGTCACTTGCCTATCGAGACTAGGCTTTGAGTATTGCCGTCAATGTTACTTGTGCACATTAGTGATCCGTACCTTCCATTGCGTACATACCATACCATATTGGTATCATCATATCATCCCTTGTGTCACAAGATTGTTCCTGCATATACACAATTGCTATCTTGGTTTGTGCATTTCGCATAAGTGGCCATACAAAAAAAAGAGAATAAGCTTTTAAGAAAAAAGAGAGCAAAGAAGCTCGTAAGCAAGAGCCATAGCATCGCCACATCGCATACCATATTACCATATTCATCATCTTGGATCATCGTGTGCGAAACACCAGAACATCATACATATATAGCATACTTGGGATAGAAAGTTGATACATTTTGCATCTTATAGGTTGTGCACAAGTGTCATATCCGCCTATGGAGCAATCGTGCTAGCGTCTCTCTTGAGTTGTGCAACACGAGCGTCTTTCGTCGATTCCACATTTTGTGCCCATTCCTAGGTTGCACGACCCCATTTATCTATCTGTGTGTGTGTTTCAGTGTGCCACCCATTGCTATTGGTCTACTTGTTTCACTTGCGAATTAGTGAATCTTTTACAACATTATTAACTCTTGCTAACAGTTTGCATCAAATTTTTGTGCCACTATCCTCACCGAGCTCCACCATAAGCCTTACATGTGTAGGTGTGAGAATTGACAAGATCTAGTACCAATTGTGCTATTTCCTTGTTACATTATTGAGTGATCATTGATCCATCTTCCACATTGGATAAGGTACATTGGTCTAGTTCTTTCCTTTCTTCCACTCACATTTGCTCGAGTCTTGTGATGGATAGGCAAGGCATTTCATCTCCGGTCTTCCACGACAACAACGGCGCGAACAACTACATGAACAAAACGTCGATCTTCGGACTACAACGAGCAATGCAAGGTATTGAGCGACTCGCCTTCGAAATTCGCCAAATTGAAGCAACAAAAAGGGACTACATCGACACTAAGTTGGACAAACAACTGGATCAAGTACAAGACATGTTGGACAACTATAAGTATTCTCCCCCTTCGTCATCTTCAAGGCGGCGCCGCTCTAGTAGCAAATCTTCAGAACGCCATCGAGCTCAAGCACTACAACACCATCAAGATGAAGATGCTCGACACGCGCAAACTTGCAAGTCCGAACATGCTCTACTTCACGCCAAGGATAAGCTTCATGAGGAAAAGAGAAGATCGCGAGACAAGCCCCACCAAAAGGAAGCTCCGGCTACCACGACTACTTCGGCATCTTTGCCAAGGGTTATCAAGGTATCTTCGCCTTCGGACATACGACATCTTCGCCTACTTCCCACAAGTACGCCTACTTCGACATCATCAAGTCCAAGGCGATCACCTACGAGCGAGGGTGACACTTCCATCTTCGGAAGCCCCTCAAGGAAGATGATCGAGCATGGGATTTTCCCTTCGATCATGCAGGAGAGTGATAAGGTGCCATCTTCGGCCTTCATCCATGGTGACGGTGATGAGATGGTTGAGCATGGGATTTTCCCTTCGACCACTGCGACTTATGATGACTTGAGTGACTTGTGCCACCATATTGAGAGTGAGAGTGACTTTACCACTTGCCCCATATATGATAAGTTGCCACAATTCCCATGTGAGGAGAGCCACAACCCCCACCGCTTGAGTGACATGAGTGACTCCACCATATGTGACATTGAGTGCACCTTTTTGAGAGAGTGAGTGAACCACCACATAGAGAGAGTGTGATAGTTGATTGGGCAGAGGCCACTCTGATTTCTAACGACTTGACCTCTACTTCTATTGTGTCTTCTCCTTTGGTGCTAGGTCCCATATATGATGACGCGCCAATCCTCGACGGCTTCGTCCTTCCTTTGGACAAGATGATGGCCATGGTGGAATATGATGCGCCCCCCACATGGTTCCATCATGATGAGGATGACCACCATTTGGTCTTTGCCACCTCACCTACACCGCTTGAGAGGAATGAAAAAGGTAACATAGGTGAAGGTGATGCTCTAGTCCCACTAGTGGACATTCTTGACATTGATTGCTTGCATGATGTTGATCCACCTATTACCATGCTTCATGCTAGTGTGACTTCCCCGTGCAATGATTTACCCATTTATGATGAGTTTGATGATTGCCATGTGGAGTCCATTAATTGTGATGCCATGTTATATAGGATTTATTGTGACAATTCTCTAGGTCACATCATGTTTGACAATCCGCTTGACTTGTCATATGCTATGCATGAGATCAACCATATGTCATATTTGCAATCTGTTCATAGTGACTATGCATATGCCATTAAAATAAACCAAATTTGCACATATGGCATAGATGACAAGCCCATGGTTATTGGCATTTGTTTTTCTTGTGATGATATTGATATGCTCCCTTTGCATCATTTATCTCATATGCCAGGCCATGAACACCTAGCTTCCAATATGCATTGTTTTGGATGTTGTCCATTTTCTCCATATGATGTTTCCAATATTGCTCATGAGGAGACCCCCATATTTTCCTCATACATACTAGGAGATTTTGACGCATTCCATACTTTGCATGATTCCCATGATTGCGTGCCCCATATGCATTCCATGAATAACAATGCTCTACATATTTCTCATGATGCATTAAACAATTTGAGTCTCCATTATGCTATACATATCATGATGGATGACATGTTTATATATCATACCCAACCCCAACAGCCACATTGTCATGGCCTCTCTGACCGGACCGGGTGCCCGGTCCTCCGCACCCCAGGTGCCCGAACCCCCCTGGCACGTCTCCCTCTGGGTTCCCGGACACCTTTGGACTGGGTGCCCAGACAGTTCCGATTGTGCCTGCGAGCACTATGGGAATAATGACCCTTGTATCCCTCTTTCCCTCACATTTCATCCCTAGGCTATAAGTACTCTCCCCCAGCTCATTTAGGAGATAGCAAAGTATATGTGAGATATTGAGAGAGCTTTGATCATCTTCCTCCTCTTGGAGATCATGACCTCCTAAGGGAGTAGATCCTCTTGTGGATATCAAGGCCTCCTCTTGGAGAAGGATCCCCATCAAAGGATCATCAAGACCTCATTCCTCATAGGATTGGGATGAAGTAGTTACCTCTTGTATCTTCTTGTGCTGGATTTGTACCTTTGTATATCTCTTTGTGTGATTGGATCTAGCACATGTGTGATTGGATCAAGTCAATTTGAGTGTTCCTCTTGTTTTCCCCCTTTGTGTTCTTCTTGCTCTTGGGGATTTCCCCTCCAATTCGTGAAAGATCTTCATCTAGGGTTCCACCCTACAGTAGGTAAATAACGCAAAAGTAAGGGTATGGGGTTATCAATGCAATGGCAAGGAGTAGACAAAGATGTCGTCGAGGTTACCATCGAGGTAGTCGTTTGTAAGCAAGGATGGTTGTTGGTGATGACGAGTCCTTTGCGAAGATGAGCAGTGGTTATGCTAATGTCGAACCATACATATATAGCCGAAACACAATAGGACACGGGAACCACAACTCAAATTCTCAAAGACCAAAATGGGTCAAAATTGTTGGGGGTGATAGCGGGTAAGCGATGGTGGTGCTTGCGGAAAGCGGTGGAGGTATCGGAGTGCATATGCAGTGGTGGAAGCGCATATGCGGGAGTGGGGGCGGTGGCTAAAAATTTTCGGGCGAAAAAACTTCAATTTCATTAGGGAAGAGCGGACGTCTGGTTGGTGAGCGGTCGTTCGGTCATCAGACGTTCGGTAGCAAGCGGTCGTCCGGTGCATGAGCGATTTCGGGCAAGGGATGAACAACTCTGGTTCATGGTGGAGGTGGCAAATTTGGTCAAATTCGAGCGATTTTGTGGATTGAAATGGTGGAGATGATGGGGGAAAGCTAGATCCACTCGTGGCAAAGCAAATACATGGATCAAATCCAACAAAACTCCATCACACCAACAAATCACAAAAAAATGGGGCTATTTTTGGTGGGGATTTTTGAAATTTGGGAAGAACACAACAAAATCAGGCTAGAAAACAAGGGGTAGGGGCTCCAAATATGTGATCGTCGTGGCTCATGATACCAAGATGATGTAGGGTAGAACCCTAGATGCCCGATCTTTCATGATCGGAGGGGATCCTAGGAAGAACACGAGGAGAAATCACGAGGGGAAACGCGAGAGAATCACTCAAACCAACAAGGTATGGTCACAAATATGCTAGATACTCGAAACAAAAAGACTGATACACGATTAAAAGTCAAATAAGTATGATACAAAAGGTCTTTTCTGTGAGGAGTTCTTGAAGGGTCTTCCCGTGATCGGGTCTTGAATCCGCTTGGGGGATCTTCTCCGAAAAGGTCATGAGCTCCAAGGAGAAGTAACCAAGTGGATGAGAAAAGCTCTCACACAAATATGAGCTATTTTTTTGCTAAACCTAACTAGGAGGAGGTCGAGGTCTATTTATAGTCTAAGTGCAAAAGGGGGCAGAATGAAAGGGTACATGGGCCTCGGGCCCGAAGCTGCGCACACACACACACACAGCGGACGTCCGGTCTCTACCGGTCATCTAGTCGCTCACGGAGGTCCGGACGTTCGGTAGGGCTCAGACTTCCACTAACTACGTTCTGTAAATGTGGTACTGGACATCCAGAGGTAGCCGGTCATCCGGTCACTGCAGTCTTTCGCAGAATCGGCTCGGGAGTGGAATTTTCGGTCGTCCAGTGGGGGTCGGATGTCCGCTTGCTGGCAAGTGTTGCCGGTCATCCGGAGGGGGCCGGACGTCCGCTCGATGTAGCTCTTGTTCGCTGGGATTTGGGACAGCTGGGCCTTCATGCGCCGGACGTCCGGTCCTAGTCGGATGTCTGCTGGCTGGAGCATTAGGTGCCGGACGTCCGGTCCTGGGCGGGCGTCCGCTCGTTGGAGCTTCTTCGGTAGCTCTTCTTCTTGTCCTTTGTACTCGGTGTCCTCGTCGTCTTGTCCATTGGATGTAGTTGTTCTGTGGCCTTCCTCCTAGTACCTATTCACACATAGTGTTTCCGCTTGAGGTAGTATCCATGTCTCATGTGTAGAAAGTGGTAGTTCGGAGAGGAGCGAGTTCACCTTATCTTCGATAGCCTTTGCTCAAGCTCTTGTCATTGGTCCAAGTGGTGTCGTGGGAGATGTAGATACGTCCATGGGGATGATCGTGGGATGCTCCGCATCACAAGAGCTCAGGGCTATCCGAGACGGGCGCCTCGTCCGCCGCCCTGAGCACAACGACCGTGGCTACGTCCGCGGAGGAGGTCGCGGCGGAGGCCGCTGGGACGATCGTGGCCCCCGCCAGGGTTGGCGTGACCAGCCTCGTGAAGACTGCTGGCAGGACGAGTCTCGTGATGGTCCGTGGCGGGATGAGCCTCGTGAGGACCATCCCCGGGGCAATGCTGGCCTCCCTCCGCTGTAGTCGCCACCAAGAAGGAATGACGACCACCGCTAGGACGATGGGGCTGGGGGCTTCCAAGAGCCTCGTGCTACCGCCTGCATCCTGGGAGGTGATCAGGCCCGTGCCTCCCATTGCATATTCAAGCAGTTCACTCATGAGGTGAACGCGGCCCTCCCCAAGCTCGAGGCGTCGCGTCCGCTCAGGTGGTCCAAGTACACCATCACTTTCGACTCTTCGGACCATCTCAAGTGCGTGGCCACTTCAGGCGCGCTCCCCATGCTCTGCTCACCTACCATGAACAACATTCTCGTCACCAAGACACTCGTCGATGGCGGCGCTAGGCTCAATGTCCTCTCCGTCGAGACATTTGACAGGCTCCAGGTGCCATCTGACCAGCTTCATCCCACCAAGTCGTTCTCAGGGGTGACCGACGGCTCCACACACCCCATTGGGGCAGATTTGCCTCCCCGCCACCTTCGGCAAGCACGACAACTATCACACCGAGCTCATCGACTTCGACGTCGCTCACATTCGCCTGCCGTACAACGCCATCCTCGGGTACCCAGCCCTCGCCAAGTTCATGGCGGCAACGCACCACGACTACAACTTCCTCAAGATGCCAGGAAGCAACAACATCATCACGGTCGCCTATGATGAGAAAGACGTGGTGTGCTCCCTCGAGCATGCCTACCAGGCCGCAGCGATCGAGAACTCGGATGGCGAGGGTGTCACCCTTCCCCCTGAGGTTGCCCCCAAGAAGAAGGAGGAGCTCCTCCTCAGGGGCACTCAGTAGGCTGGCGTGCCTGATGATCGTGACTCGGGCCCCTCGCCCTCTGCTGGGGCGCCTTTCCCTCTTGCATAGGGAGGCACACCCGATGCCTCCCTCAGGTTGGCCTCAGGGGCTCTTCTCTGGAAGGCCTCTGACCTGGCCAGCATCACGAGGTAGGCGTTTGGGCCCCATGTGGAGGCATGCTTCAACGCATGCTTCTAGGATCAAGGCACAGGGCACGAGGCACCAAGCGCGCAGGAGTTCATCACCAGGGTAATCGAAGATCTTCAGGAGGCGTGGGCCATGCGAGGCAAGTGACGGACCACATAGCTCAATGCAGTTGCCGCCCAGGACGCGGGCAGCGAGCTATGGGTCTGCATCAACATCCCGGGCCTCAATAGAGCTGCTTCTCAGGAGCTCTTCTGGACGTCCAGCATCGACCGGTGTGGAGGCCACGCCCACAGCTACGTCTGCATGTCATTCGACATGCTGGGTGCGGCTGCCTCGCTCCAGCGATGCATGCATGGCATCCTGGCGTCTTGTGAAGCTAGGCGCCAGGCAGTCCTGGCAGACGAGGAGCCAGAGCCTTTGGAGCCCCGAGGCTTAGGAGCTTGCTGGCTCATGAGGAGCAACTTTTGCAGCGTGCATCTTCAGGTACTTCAACACTTCTACCCCAACGGTGCCAGGTGACTTTTTAGTTTGTTCGGTTGAGGGCGCCCCTCGGGTGGCATTATCATCAAGCTGTATGGTTCCGCCCCGTAGCATGTATCATTTTGCGCATCTATTAGAACTGATTTTGCCCTTTTATGAGCTGCTTTATACTATTACCTGCCTGTTCGGTGCTTCGCTATCATGCTTGTCATGCGCCCTTACGAACCCGCCCGTGACCGCCTCATGATTATGGACTGGCACGGCATCTGTGCTCGGGCCCGTCCCTGCAGCAACGCTAAACCCAAGTGGTCGAGCTCTATCTCGCGGGCTAGCCCCGTGTACGTCATCTCCCATGGCCCTTGGTGCCTTGTTCTCGCATGAGCTAATCACGAGTGGATAAGTTAGGGCGTACGGCACGGTGCTTCACCACCTCGGGAGCCGTGCACTGGCTGTCTTTCTTGGGATCGATGCATGAGAAGTCTATGCATATCGTCTGTGCTCGGGTCCATCCCTGCAACATCGACAAATCCAATGGCTGCGCTCTGTCTGGTGGGCCGGCCCCGTTCACGTCACCTCCTGGGGTCACTGGTGTTTGGCCTTCTCATGCAATATCCTCTGGAGATTCACTCGGCGCAGGTGACCTAACCATCTCGCAGGATTCCAACAAGGATCCTTACCAAAAATTCAGGCGCAACCCACCTTGAGGTAGGGCCTCGTGAGTCCTGAGCTGGCTCACGGGTGCCCATATACACCTCCTCTAGTCCAGCCGTGTAAGCCACGTGCTAGGATGGGGTTGTACACGCCCCGGAGCCTCCCCTCAGAGGGAGATCCCTCCCACGCACCGGTGGAAGCCCATGCTCCGCACTAGCGGACGACACGGTCGAGGAGCGGCTATGCCCATGCAAGATTGGAAGCGTCATGCTCCGCGCTGATGATAAACAACTGAGGGAACCCTAGCGGCTGCACTAACCTCAAGAGAGCCCCAGGGCTCGTCCTCTAGCCCCACCGCACAATCTTTCCCCCGGCAGAGCCGTGTGAGGGGGCTGGGCACGGGGGCTGCGTCCAGGTCACGCCTGGCGCATGCCACCCTACCAGGTCTTTGGCATCTAGTCATCTCATGACCCTCCTAGGCAAAAGCTGGCGAGGAAAGGTATGAGGACTCCGGATTAACCTAGACGCTGCTTGCACTTCCTTCATGAGGTCATTCGTACGTCAAGGGGGACCCTTGAGCATCGCAACTCAGGGGCCTCACTGGTCACTTAGCCCCTCACCCCTAGGTCTTGTCCTGCCGATCCGGATGAACCAACGGTGGCTAAGGTATGTGCGGGGCCGGGCCCTACCGATGCAGAACACTAAAGGCGAATGGAAGGAAATCAAGCACGGAAAGGAAAATCATAGAATCCTAGCAAATTATTACAAACCATAATGTTCACGAATTCAAAGCAGAAGTTCTTACGCCTCCACGATGCACGTTAAATGTTGCAGGATAAAGATGGGAGGCGCCGCCTTCAGCCCTGCTCACTGCCACCAGCTACCTTGGGGAGCACGTCCTCGATGGTGCCGTTGTCGCCTTCGCTGCCAGCTGCGCTCGCCAAGGCCTCAAGGTCGATGCAGCAGAACTTCACCACCAGGGCTTCCACCTGATTCTTCACGGCTTCGGCAGCAGCGACCCGGCACTCGGGCGCCACCGGCTCCAGCAGTGCGGCGAAGTCCAGGCTGGTGTACAGGAGATGAAGATGGTTGTAGAGACGCGTTGTGGCCGCGATGAAGAGTGCACGGCACTCCCCTTCCATCATGGAGCCCACCACAGCAGAGATGTTCCCCAGCTCCTTGACAAGCTTGGTGAGAAGACCAGGAAGGCACCATCCGGGGTCACCAGCGGCTCGTCGTACCCTCCCCGTAAAGGGAGTGGAGTGCCTCGCGGCACTTCCGCTCAAAGGAAGTGAAGGCGTCGCACCCGGCCTTCTCGGCCACAACAAGGATCTTCTCCCTAGCCTCCAGCTTGGACATATCCTCCGTGACATGCTTGGCGTGGCACGACTGGGTCGTGTCTACCTCCTCCTTCAGCTGCTCTAGCCAGCTTCGTTCCATGCCCTGTTCTTGGGTTGCATGCTCTAGCTCGGCATCACGGTCGGCAAGCACGGACTCTCGGGCCCTGAGCTCCTCCTTCCGTGTCTGGAGCCCGCGCGCCTGGGAGGTCTGCTCCTTGCGAAGCTTCTTCAGCTCAGCCTCCACCTCGGGGCAACGGCTTTTGGTGGACGCAGTGTCGGCCAGCGCAGCGTCGCGAGCCGGTGTGGCTTTCATGGCCTGCTCCTTGGCATTCGCGGCAGTTGCTTCAGCCTAGCTCCAAGCCGTCCTGATGGATGAGTCGGCTCGAAGCCACCCCGAGATCAGCTCTAGGCCTCCCATCGCCGCATGCCCGTCAGCACCCTGAAGATTGTCACAGAGTCGGTCCAGCGCGGCGTAGGCTTCCTCCAAAGCACCGGGCCTGGTGGAGGAGCCCTGGTCCGCCGGGGCGAGAGCCCGAGAA
This sequence comes from Triticum dicoccoides, assembly GCF_002162155.2. NCBI lineage: Eukaryota > Viridiplantae > Streptophyta > Magnoliopsida > Poales > Poaceae > Triticum > Triticum dicoccoides. The sequence goes on along the minus strand of NC_041383.1, from coordinate 327,440,737 downwards.
GGAGGTGGCCCTGACACTTGGACTAACGCTATCGCAACGTCAGTCGGGGCAGGGGGCTCTCAGGGCTTCACGCCTTCCATGGGCGCATCAGGAGCTGGCGCCCTCACAGTCCACTGTGCCTTGGGAGCGGTGTCCTCCTTCTTCTTCACCTCGGAGGACAGCTTGGTTGTCAGGAGAGCGACACCATGAGCATGGTATCGCGACAGAAGGTAAGAATGAAGTAAGTTGCTTACTCGTCTTCGGTGATATACATCCTTTTCTTGCCCGAGACGGTGCCGCCCCCAAGCTTCTGCAGCAAGGACCTTGCCGCAGTCAAAGGACCGGCCGGGCATGCAATGGGAGACCCTGGAGCGGCAAAAGCAGGCGACAAGGCGAGGGAGATGCCCTCAGGAGGTGCCGGCGTCGTTCCTCCCTTCAGGCCCTTATGGATCAGCCTTCGCAGCGGGGTCCCCCTGGACCTCGTGACGACCCCGGCGGGACGCGGGGACCCCCCGACCAAGACTTCCCCGGTATCGTCGTCATCAAGAAGACCCCGGAGGAGCTCGCTCTACTGTTGAGGAGAAGTCTCCCCATCTCTTCGTGGGTTGCCTCCGAGTCTTCCTCCTCCTCGCCCTCCATGGAGTGCTCGCCGAAGGATACCGGTACTGGGGAGTCAGGAGGCCCGAGCGACATGAGCCTTCGTGTTGTAGGGTGAAACCCTAAGATGGATCTTTTCGCACTTGGAGGGGAAAAGAGGAAGAACACCAAGAACACAAAGAGGAATTCACTCCAACAATACCAAATTACATATCCACTAGAATAGCAACACAAGATCCACAAGTAACAAACACAATCAAAGGAAAGATATAATGGTAGAGTTCTTCCCACTCCTAGGAGATAAGGTCCGTGGAGGTGGTGGAGAGGGTGTGAAGTGGAGGCCCAACAGCCCGCATCAGCCAGCCATTCAGTAGGGCCCGTGCACATGGGGTAAGTTGGGCCCTTGCGCACGGGGTGCTACAGCCATAGCTCCCTGTGTAGCCCGTGGGACGGGGTCTTTGGGGCCCGTGCGTACGGGGTCACCTGGGACTTCCTGTCCAGCTGCTGATTTGCTTGTTCCTCTTCCTTGTTGACTTGGGTCGCTTCTCCTTGGACTTGGGGATGCTTATCAGCTGCTTGGAAGTGTCCTTCTTCGTACCTAACGAGGCATAGAGTATTTTGGTGAGGTAGCATGTCAACTAGGAAGGAGTTCACCTTGGTTTCTATTGCACGTGCTCTAGCTCTTTTCATGGGTCCATGTGGGGCTTGATGTGTTGGTATAGAGTCCATGTGATGATGGAAGGATGCTTTGCATCATCTCCCCTCCCCTTGGGAGAGATCCGTCCACGGATCGTGATCTTCATCACCATGGTACTTGGCCAAATCATGGATGTTGAAGATGTTGCTTACGTTGTACTTGTCGCGTGGGATGTCAATCTTGTAAGCACTGTTGTTGTAGCATGCTAGCACCTTGAATGGTCCATCGGCTCGAGGTAGTAGCTTTGACTTGTGCTCATTGGGGAAGCACTCCTTTCGAACATGAAGCCATACGAGATCTCCCGGTTGGAACACCATTGGTGTCTTTTTGATGTTGATGGTTCTCCTGCAAAACATTGGCGTTAGGGTGACCATGAGTGGTCCTCTGTCTGTATGAAGCCTTTGGGACATATGATGCCTTTGGTCTGGGGTTTGTCTTCTTCCCAGGTGGTGTCAGGACAACATTCATGGGAAGCTTCTCAAGACAACTTTTGGGCACCCAGATCTTCTTCGAGGGTGTCCCGTTCCTGCAGTTAGTACCAATATACCTGGCAAACACTTCACCATTCTGATTCTTAAACAGTTTATAATTGGCATCAAAGGATTCATCAATGACAATGGGGTTACACAAGTGAAGCCAGATAAAGTGGATGGGTCCACTGAAGGATCCTTAGCAACTACGCAGGTAGTTTTGGGGTACTGCTCTGATGTCCAGTAAGAACCATCAACATTCATTTTCCTCTCGAACCCAACACCCTCTTTCCTAGGTTTTCGGTTCAGAATCTGTTTCTTGAGGACATCGCACAAAGTCTGATGCCCTTTGAGGCTTTTGTGCATGCCTGTTTCAAGCAATGTCTTCAACCTAGCATTCTCATCAGCAATAGTAGTGGCATCCTCGGTAGAGGGGTTAGTTACCACATCAGCTGTTGAAGATATTGCAACATCAGAGGCAGTAGAACATCCAGAAATAGAGACAACATTATCACGCTCAAGACATTTTAAACATGGTGGAATAAATTCTTCCTGAGCGGAACTGATCTGTTGAGCGAGTAGTGAATCTTCTCTTTTTGAAGATCTTCATGAGAAAGCTTCTCATGAGAGGCTGAGAGAGTTTCATGATGACTCTCAAGTTCCTTGTACTTATTTCAAAGATTTTTTATGTCTTCGATTAAGGACCGAGATCGATTCATTTCCGCATCCAACAGGTCATCGCTTTTTTCTAGCAGATTTTAAATATGTTCCATGGCAGTTTGTTGCTCAGTTGCAATTTTAGCAAGTGTCTTATAGATAGGTTTGGATTCACATTCGGAGTCATCTTCATTGCAGGTTTGGAAATAAGCATCGCGTGAGTTTTCCTTGGCACCACGTGCCATGAAGTAGTAGGTTGGAGCAGAGCCGTCCTCATCATCAGCTTCAGCTTCCGCGGTGTAACCATTGTCTTGAGTGTTGAAGATGGACTTTGTGACGAAGGCCGAAGCTAGAGCCAGGCTTGCCATGCCTGAATCAGACTCCTCCTGAGACTCCACCTCCACCTCCTCATAAGCAGACTCCTCCTCTGAATCCATCTCCTTGCCAATAAATGCACGAGGCTTCCTTGATGAGGTCTTCTTGTGAGACGAAGACTTTGACGATTTCTTCTTCTTCTTGTCATCAGAATCATATTACTTGCTCTTCTTCTTCTTCTTTGATTCCTTATCCCACTAAGGACACTCAGAGATGTAGTGTCATGTCTTCTTGCATTTGTGGCAAGTTCTCTTCTTGTATTCACGAGATGAAGCCTCATCGTTCTTTGAGCTGGATCTTGAAGACTTGCTAAAATGATTCTTCTTGGAGAACTTCTGGAACTTCCTCACAAGCAATGCAAGCTCTTTGCCAATGTCTTCAGGATCACCAGAACTACAGTCAGATTCTTCTTTGGATGAGGAAACGTCCTTTGCCTTCAAAGCATGTGATCGTCCATAGTTGGGGCCGTAGATATCACGCTTCTCAGATAGCCGGAACTCATGTGTGTTGAGCCTCTCAAGTATATCAGACGGATCGAGATCTTTGAAGTCAGGACATTCTTGTATCATCAGGGCTAGGGTGTCAACTGAGCTATCAAGTGATCGCAAAAGCTTCTTCAAGATCTCATGCTTGGTGATCTCAGTGGCGCCAAGTGCTCAAAGCTCATTAGTGATATCAATGACGCGATCGAACGCGAGCTGGACATTCTCATTGTCATTCCTCTTGAATCAGTTGAAGAGATTGCGAAGAACATCAATCCTCGAGTCCCTCTGAGTTGAGACACCTTCTTTGACCTTGGATAGCCAGTCCTAGACTAGCTTCGCAGTTTCCAGTGCACTCACACAGCCATACTGCCCTTTGGTCAGATGACCACAGATGATGTTCTTGGCGGTTGAGTCCAGTTGCACGAACCTCTTGACATCAGCAGCGGTGACACCTTCACCGACCTTGGGAACGCCTGTCTTGACGACATACCAGAGGTCGATGTCAATGGCTTCAAGATGCATACACATCTTATCTTCTAGTAGGGTAATCAGTGCCGTCGAAGACTGGGCATGCAATGGAGACCTTGATTATCCCTGCAATCAACATAGCTAAAACTCCAGGTGGTTAAGTCGAATCACACAAAACAGGGGACTACCTTGCTCTGATACCAATTGAAAGTGCTAGTTATCGACTAGAGGGGGGTGAATTGGCTATTTTTATGAAAGTCTTCAAAACACGAGGGCTTTGAAGACAAACTGGTAATGCTGAACCTATATGATATGCAGCGGAATGCAATCTACAGTAGGCAAGTAATAGTCAAGCAAGCACTTCAGAGAAAGCACGAAGACTATCAGCAGCTAGGTAGACAGGATCAAAATGGAAGACAGTATGAAGCCAAACAGATAGAAGTCTTCACTCAATGAAGTCAAATGGATTAGGCAGGCACGCAATGACTTCACGAAGACAAACTAAAAAAGTAAGGAGTGTAGGGGATAGAACCAGTTGCTTGGTGAAGATAGGGATTTGGTAGACCAGTTCCAGTTGCTGTGACAACAGTACGTCTGGTTAGGGAGGCTGAGATTGAACTCAGAAGACCGTGTCTTCACCTTATTCCCCTAGAACTAAGAACACTTAGTCCTCGCCCTATCACTTAGGTAAGTCTTCAAGCTAGACTTCCAAACCTTCACAGACTTTGTTCACGGGCGATCCACAATGACTCTTGGATGCTCAGAAGGCGATGCCTAACCGGCTGGAGGATGCACAGTCCTCAAGTGTAACAAGTCTTCAGATCACACGAACAGAAAGACTTCGGTGATGCCTAACACTCTTTCGCTCTGGGTGTTTTGGGCTTTGTCCTCGCAAGGATGTCTCTCTAAAATGCTTCGGAGGTGGGTTGCTCTCAAACGACAAAAGCCGTGCACTAACTCTGAGCAGCCACCCATTTATGGTGTCGGGGGTGGGCTATTTATAGCCAAGTGGAAACCCGACCTGATTTGTCCGAAATGATCCTGGGACACTAAGGAACCGACACATGTCCAACGGTCGGATTTCAAACACACGCGGCAGCTTGGCTTGGGCTACAAGCAAAGCTGGCTCATCCAGCTATGGATAAGATTGGCTCTCGTTGTCTTCGCTCGAAGACATAGGATTTGGTTGAGCATCACATCAGTCACTCTGACTTTGTTCACTGGGACCCCACTTAACAGTTTGGTGGTTCCTATGACTCAATAAAGAAGAAAGGAAACTATGAAACAGCTATGTCTTCGCACTCCATAGTCTTCACGTGAATATCTTCACACGTCATAATCTTCATCATGAATGTCTTCATGAACCACCATTGTCTTCAATGTCTTCACACATTTTTAGGGGTCATCTCTGGTAGGTAAATCGAATCAGTGAGGGACTACTACCTGTGTTATCCTGTAATTCCCACAAACACATTAGTCCCTCAACCACTTTTGTCGTCAATACTCCAAAACCAACTAGGGGTGGCACTAGATGCACATACAATGCTGAGCTTGGTGCAAATGATATTCCAAAAGTAGCTTAAGAACTTGACATCATGGTCCGATACTATGGTCCTTATCACTCCATGCAACCTCAAGATTTCCCTACAAAAGAAGCTTCTTTAGCTCGGCTTCCACCTTGTGGAAGCGGCTTTTAGCGGACACGGTGTCGGCCAGCACAGCGTCGCGAGCCGTTGTGGCTTTCGTGGCTTGCTCCTTGGCATCCGCGGCGGTGACTTCGGCCTGGGTCCAAGCCATCCTGACGGATGAGTTGGCTCGAAGCCACCTCGAGATCAGCTCTAGGCGCCCCATTGCCACACACCAGTCAGCTCCCTGAAGATCATCCCGGAGTCGATCTGGCACTCCTTTCGAAGATGAAGCCATACGAGATCTCTCGGTTGGAACACCATTGGTGTCTTTTTGATGTTGAGCTTGTTGGAGATGCGATGTACTTGATGCTCGATCGTATGGTCTTCCAAAATTAGCTTAAGAACTTGACGTTGCGGTCTGACAATATGCTCCTTGGCACTCCATGCAACCTTAAGATTTCTGTAGAAAAAGATTTGCAACATGTGAAGCATCATCTATCTTATTGCATGGGATGAAATGTGCCATCTTTGAGAATGGGTCCACAACAACAAAGACGGAATCCTTTCCATTGCGAGTTCTAGGCAAACCAAGCATGAAATCCGTACTAATATCCTCCCATGGTTGATATGGAATTGGAAGTGTCATATGTAAACCATGAGATTGGGCTTTGGACTTAGCTTTGCGGCATGTAGAGCATTTTTTGGTGAAGCGTGCCACGTCGCGGAACATCTTTGGCCAAAAGTACTTTAAGGAGAGTGTGATGAAGGTCTTGTCGCGTCTGAAATGTCCCATGAGTCTGCCTCTATGAGCCTCTTGCAAAAGCAACAAACAAAGAGAAGACTCGGGTATACAAAGTTTGTTAGCACGCATAAGGTAGCCATCCTTGAGATATAATTTCTCCCAACAAGTGTGAGTAAGACATTTGGCATAAGGTAGTGCAAAGAGTTGAGTAACAAGGATGCATATGCGGGAAAGAGCATCCGCCGCTACATTTTATTTGCCCTTAATGTACTTGATCACATAAGGGAAAGACTCAATAAATTCACTCCATTTAGAATGATGTTTATTCAACTTAGTTTGACCTGTAAGGTACTTTAGTGACTCATGATCGGTATGTATGAAAAATTCATGTGGGCGAAGATAATGCTCCCAAACATGCAATACTCGCACTGATGCATACAATTCTTTGTCATATATATGATAGTTAAGTTGAGCACCGAAGAGTTTTTCACTAAAGTATGCAATGGATCGCTTTTCTTGCATCAAGACTCCACCAATTCCATGAGCGCTAGCATCACAACGGACCTCAAATGTTTTGGTGAAATCGAGTAATGCAAGAATTGGGGCATGTGTTAGCAAAGATTTGGGATCATCAAATGCGGTAGATTGGGATGTTCCCAAAACAAAAGGTGCATTTTTCTTACTCAAAGCATGCAACGGTGCGGCAATAGTGCTAAAGTCTTTCACAAAGCGATGATAGAAACCCACTAGACCAAGGAAACTACGCACTTGTTGCAAATTAGTGGGTTGGAGCCAAGTTTTAATTGCTTCAATTTTAGACTCATCTACATGAACTCCCTTGGAAGACACAACAAATCCCAAGAAAACTATCTTGTCAACACCAAAAGTGCATTTCTCTATATTGGCATAAAGGCGCTCTTTTCTAAGTGTTTGCTGAACGTCCCTAAGATGATTTGCATGCTCTTTGAGGGATTTTCTAAACACGACACTACAAAAAAAATACACTTCCGTGATGATACATGTTTGTCATGGTAGGTCGTGTTTTTTGTCGTGCATGTACATCTATGACGATTTTATGACAGAATCAAGATAGTCATACATGTGCTATCGTAGAAGTGTTCCATGACATTACCAAACTTATCATCACGGAAGTGTCCATTTCCATGACAATAAATCACGTGTCACAGAAGTGCTTTCATCAAGGGTGACTGACTCATGGCATCCACTGTAACGGAACGCTGTTAAGCTATCGGGCCTGATTTTGGATCCGATAACCCGCTAACAGCCACGACCAATGCCGATTTTCCATGTGTAAAATTCTCATTGGCCGATGGAACCACGTGTCAGCTTCGCGTTGCACAGGTGTCACTCATCCAACGGTCAAGATGGGCCTATGATATGTTGACACGTGGACGGGCCCAAAAGTGGCCCATAAAGTTTAAATGGGCCAGCCCAACTGAAGGCCCATAAGATTTAGCGGACCATAATGGGCCGGCGTAGCTAAAGGCCCACAAGATTTTGCAGACCATTATAGGCCGGCCCAGCTAAAGGCCCACAAGATTTAGCGGACCACAATGGTCCCGCCCAGCTAAAGTCCCATAAGATTTTGCAGACCATAATGGGCCGGCCCAGCTAAAGGCCCAACATTCTCTGTTAAGTCCTGTACGGCTAGTGTCAAATCGGCCCGTCAACGACCTGTCCTAAACTTGTCATCATCGCGGCCCATGGTCACTTCTGGCCCGTTAACAGTCCGCTAAGTATTTGGGACGAATTACGGCCCGGTGTATTTCCGGCCTGTTAAAGGTCCTACTTCATTTGGGCCCATTTACAGGCCATTGAAACTTTCGGCCCGTAAACAACCGTGAAGGATTTGGGTCATATTCGGCCATGTCTGATATTCGGCCTATTAGAGGACCACTATAGATTTGGGCCACTTGCGGCCTGTTGTGGTTTTTGGCCTGTTAACGCCGGACGAAAACCATGGGCCATATGTGGCCCAACGTCACATCGGGCCCATTAACGGCCCATATAAAAATGACGATAATCTTGTCCGACCGAACTTCCGGCCTGTTAAAGGCCCGTGTATTAGGTCGGCGCATTTAAGCCCCCATCCGAATTTCGTCCTGTCAAAGATCCGCATCATAAATGGGCCACCATTTCGGCCTGCTAAGACCAGTGGGTTATTTGGCACGATCAGGGCCCAATATCACTTTCGGTCTATTAAAGGCCCATGTTTTTTATGGGCTCGAGATATTTACACCTGTAAACGGCCTATTGTTACTGAGGGCCCAAATTATGTTTAGGCCTATTAAAGGCCCACTATGGGCACATGACTACCAGAAAAATATGAAAGCTTATGCTGATTTAGGCCCAGATATTTTTAGTGGGCTACATGCAAATTTTGGCCCATAATCATTTTTAGCCCAATTGGGATGGGCCCGACAAATGTTGGCATGTTGGGCTCCTACGAAGCTTTCGGCCGAATACATTACTAAGATAAACCTACACTATACAAAAATAGCATCGTAATTACTGCAGCCTTTTGCAGCATCATAAGTGATGAATCACAACAAAATAAATTACAACCATACAACAAAAGGCCTGTTGGCATAAAGTTTAAAGTCCTTGCAGATAAAAGCACCATCAGATGTATAGAAGCACATATCATTTGACCTGATTGCTAATGTTTCAGGCTGTAGAATCTGATGGAGCAGCACGATCTTCACCTTTTTTCCGCCATTGCTCTTGAACAACGAAGCGAATGTCTGATAGTCTGGTTTCAAAACCACTCATATCTTGACGACATATGTCAACCACTATTCTCATTTCCAAAACAACGTACATTAGGGATTGGACTTGTGTCTGGAGCACAGATATATCACTCTATCTAGCAGTAGGCGATTTGGACGAGGTTACCTTGACAACCAACCCAGAATTACGCAGGAAGGTGCTTTCTGCACTGTTAGTGGAGAGATACTGACGCACTGCAGTAAGAGGTGACATTGTGCATGTGGTACCCTCGTCACCTTCAGGTGGTTGTGGCTGTTCAATCATTTGTTCCATAGCTTCCAAAAAGTTTGAACTTGTAGATTAGTGTACTAGAGAAGTTACTAATGAGACAGAAACAAACAAAGTAGGTTACACATTTCTACATAACTTACTTTGGTGAACTACTGTAATACATTAGCATGTATTGTAGTGCCAACATAATAAAATCACTGCCGGAACATATGTCCATGTAGCATGCCTACTATATTGTCTATTTCCTCACATTCGTTGACATCTAAGGATAAAGATACATGGTTTAAAGTAGGATGAACATAGTATGACACCATTCATATCATGGGCAAACAGATATAAAACAAACAGGCTGTTTTATCATTGTGTGCACACGTGAACATAACAACTAGATTACAGATCAAGACCAAAAGAATATCCTTCATCTCTTTTAAACCATGTAAGGTGAAATGATACATTAAGACAACTGTGTATAAAAGTGAACAGAGTAACTGACATTGGTTGCAAACTATGTAGTTAAATGAACACATCACATTACCAATCAGTTCAAAGGCAGGAGGAGTAAGGACTTGCAACAGCGGCTTGAACTGGTGTGCTCATGCCCTTTATCTTGCTGGTGTGGCAATCCTTGAAGATTTGCACTGCATTCGATTCAGGTTCTTTTTGGTCCGCACGGGCTTTCCTCTATATTTGGAACAAGTCAATATAGATACGATAATATGGCACAGAAAAAAGAAGGAAGTAGTAGCTATTTACAAGAGCCTCGCAGTGTGCAATATAGCTACGAGATCCTGTTGTCTGCTGGCATTTCACTTTAGAACGATTGGTTTTGTTCTTCAAACAGTTAGCCTAGAAGAAGATACACTTGTAAGGCAAATACATAAATACAAGTTCAATATGTGGTTTGATCAAATACATATAGCCTACCTGATACTTTGGATCAGACCAATGTTTAACGAGGGCGGTCCAGTCTTCATCTGTAATATATTCCACTTGAGATGTTTGGGCGATTTCATTGTTAGCCTTGCCTTCAAAGTGAGATATTCTAAGGTGGTACTGATACTGTCGTAGAGCAGACTGAAAAACATGATTGCATGCTTGTTTAGTTGCATCATCCTTCGGATCCAACTTGAACCTCATCTGATGAAAAAAGAATGTGAGTCTTATTAAGAGGAAGCTAGAAAGTATGGGACAGAGCAAGACAATATTACTAATTGTGATGAATAACATTACTTACGGATAAATGGTCAAGGAAGGTGTTAAACTGGGTATTGTCTTTCTCATTCCTATACTAGATCCACGTTGGGAGGATGCGTGCATGACACCTAATGGCAACGACTGCCTCTAATACTAACTTGGCTGACTCTGTAGCATCACGTGGCCTTTTTAAACCTGCCTCAAAATGGATCTCCATTCTTCCTCCTTTAGATTTTGTTAATATGTCAAGCATTATCCCTGATTTCCATTTCCGCTTGTGCCATGGTGCTAGTTCAACAACAAATATGGAAATTGTTAGTGTACATCAAACTGTGAGAGTACATATAAAGGAGCATGCAACTGCAAGTTGACTCGGTCAGGTACCATCTTGGTGTTAATGCTCATGAGGTTCATCTGATCTTGCCAAGTCATGTTGTGTCAGCAGTGCTTCAGAAGTAGTGTTAGGTGTGAAGGCAGCTTGGGAACTAGCCAATTCCGGAGCAAACGAACGAGTAACTAGTTGAGATGCTGGTACAATTGAAGCGGATGCTGCAGCTGGTGGAGCAGGTGATACTATGTTTCTAGATTTAGCCGGTGGCCTTGGATCTTCTACTGCACTATAAGTACCAGCAGTATCTCGATGGCAGATCCTTTTCCGTGTCACCCGGCGAGTAACACCACTCCCTACTATATTATTTTCCTTGCTCTTTTTTGACTCTGCCATGTCAAACCGTACCCACAACACAAAAGAATAAAATCGCTCTTCAGGACTCATTGATGCATGATACATACAAGCAATACTTTAATGTAAGACAACCGTACGAGGATGGAATATGTAAGAAAAATAGGACGACATGACATATTCACAGCTACGTTGTGTAAACTAAGCAGAAGGATTTTCAAGAAAATAGAAGTAATGCAAGCTAGACACCATATGAAAGATGCAACCAATATTACTCTGCCAAGTTAAAAGTGTCTTGTCATAAGTGGCAATTCGAAAAATTAGAAGCAGTACAACATAGAAATCAATGCAGGATGCAACCACTATCAAACTGCCATGTTAATAGCATCCAATCATGAGTGACTGATGCGGGATACACAACAGCAGTACTTTGATGTAAGAACATGGTATGATAGATAGATGCAGTGTATTCTAGACACAAAAAGCCATGTCATATGCACATGTATAATGTATAAACTCAGCAGGTGCAATTTAATCAAAATAGAAGAAATACAGGCTAGACAACATATGCAACATGAAACCAATGATCACACTATCAACTTAGAGCAAGCACCTGCGATGGTGGAGTACGGGAGATGAACTCATCATGTAGACTTGGGACTTCAACTTCATTAGCAGTAGCAGTGGCAAATCTAGAGAGTCTCTGTTTGCGTCGATGCGGAGGACCACCAACATCCCCTAACTTACTCTTTTCCTTCCTATTTTCTAATATTGCCTTATGAAGTTAAAACCACAAGAAGATGAATAAAATTAGCTCTACATAACTGGTTGATGCATGATACAAACGAACACTACTTTGATGTAAGGCAAGCGTGGGATAGGAGGATGGAATATATACAAAAAGACAACATTTCATATTCACACGTACGATAGGAGGATGGAATATGTATGAAAAATAGTAAGCGGAATGCATTTCAACAAAATTAGAAGAAATGAAAGCTAGGCACCATATGAACATGCAACCAATATCACTCTATCGGGTAAAAAGTGTCTCGTCGTAAGTGCCATTTCAAGAAATTAGAAGCAGTACAAGCTAGAAGACAATGCAAGATGCAACCTACATCACAGTCCCAAGTTAAATGTGTTTTATGGGTAAGTGATCGTCGCAGGTATAAGTTGTAAGTTACGTAGATGCAATTCAACATAATCAGAAGCAATACAAAGTAGACATCATACGGAAAACACAACCACATATAACAGTTCCAAGTTAGAGCAAGCACCTTTGATGGTGGATTAGGGGAGATGTGCTCATCATGTACACATTTGTTCTAGAAACAGGAACACGTGTCATATTCACAGGCATTATGTGTAAAGTAAGCAGATGCAATTCAACAAAGTTAGAAGTAATACAAGCTAGACATCATACGCAACATGCAACCACATATAATAGTGCCAAGTTAGAGAAAGCACTTGTGATGGTTGAGTAGGGGATATGTGCTCATCATCTACACAGCTATGTTGATTGTCCAGCCTTGTGTTGTCTTGCAAATCTTGTTGGGAGGATGGCGGAGTAGAATCTGTAGAGACCCCCTATTTGAGTTGCTCCGAAGGACCACCATCATCCACTGCCGGACTAATTTCCTTCAGCTGTAATGATTTTGTATTGTGAAGTCAAACCGATAAGAAAAATGAATAAAATTCGCTCTTCAGAACTCATTCATGCATGATACTGACGAACACTACTCGGATGAAAGGCAAACACATGATGCGAGAATTGAATATGTATGAAAAACAGGATGGCGTGACATATTCACACCTATGATTTGGTAACTAAGCAGAAGGCATTTCAACAAATTAGAAGCACTACAAGCTACACACCATATGAAAGATGCAACCAATATCACTCTGCCAAGTTCAAACTGTATGGCGTTTCAACAAATTAGAAGCAGTACATGCTAGAAATCATATGCAAGACACAACCAATATCACAGTGGCGACTTAATGGTGCCTTATCATAAGTGACTGATGCGGGATATGCAAGAACAGTATTCTGATGTAAGAACATCGTGTGATCAGATATAGTATGTTCTAGAAACAGGAACACATGTCATATTCACAGGCATTATGTGTAAAGTAAGCAGATGCAATTCAACAAAGTTAGAAGCAATACAAGCTAGACATCATACGCAACATGCAACCACATATAATAGTGCCAAGTTAGAGCAAGCACCTGTGATGGTGGAGTAGGGGAGATGTGCTCATCATCTACACAGCTACGTTGACTGTCTAGCCTTGCGTTGTCTTGCGAATCTTATTGGGAGGATGGCGGAGTAGAATCTGTATAGAACCTCCATTTTAGTTGCTCGAAAGGACCACCATCATCCAATGCCTTGCCAATTTCCTTCAGATTTATTGATTTTGCATTGTGAGGTCAAACTGACAAGAAAAAGGAATATAATTCGCTCTTTAGAACTCATTCATGCATGATACTGACAAACAATACTCTGATGAAAGGCAAAGTAATGATATGAGGATGCAATATGGACGAAAAAATGGACGGCTTGACATATTCACACCTATGATGTGGTAACTAAGCATAAGACACTTCAACAAATTAGAAGCACTGTAAACTAGACACCATATGGAAGGTGCAATCAATATCACTCTGCCAAGTTAAAACTGTCTCATCATAGGTGGCGTTCATCAAATTAGAAGCAATACATGCTAGAAATCATATTCAAGACGCAAACCAATATCACACTGCCAACTTAAAGGTGTCCCATCATAAGGGACTGATGCAGGATACACAAGAAGAGTAGTTTCATGTAAGAACATGGTGTGATAGACAGATATAGTATGTACCAAAAAAAGGAAAGTGTGTCATATTCACACGTATCATGTGTAAGCTAAGCAGATGCAGTTTACAGTAATTAGGAGCAATACAAGCTAGACACCATATGCAACATGCAACCAGATATCACACTGCCAAGTTAGAGCAAGCACCTTGGATGGTGGAGTAGGGGAGCAGAGACTTGGCACTTGTAATGCACTATCAGTACAAGGAGAATCGGTACAGATGCTCCGTTTATGTTGCTGCAGAGGACCACCATCATCGCCTTCCTTACTCTTTTCCTTCCTCTTTCTTGATTTTGCCTTGTCAAGTCAAACCCACAAGAAAAAGGAATAAAATTTTCTCTTCAAAACTCATTGATGCATGATACTGAAGAACACTACTTTCATGTAAGGAAGCCGTATGATAGGAGGATGGAATATGTATGAAAAATAGGATGGCGTGACATATTGACATGTATGATGTATAAAGTGTAAACTAAGCACAAGGTGCTTGAACTTGTTAGAATCAATGCAAATCAAAAACCATATGAAAGCTGAAACCAATATCACTCTGTCAAATTAAAAGGGTGCCCTAACAAATGTATTTGACCAAATTAGAAGTAATACATGGCAACAGGCTAGAAATAATATGCAATATGCAATGAATAAAGGTGACTCATCGTAAGTGATTGATGCAAGATACAGAAGAGAGGTAGTTTCATGTAAGAACAAGGTTAACACATAGATGTAGTGTGTACCAAAAATAGGAAGGCATGTCATATTCACACGTATAATGTGTAAACTAAGCAGATGCAATTTACCCTATTTAGAAGCATTACAAGCTAGACACATATGCAACATGCAACCACATATCACACTGCGAAGTTAGAGCAAGCACCTGTGATGGTGGTGTTGGGGAAGTGCGGTCTTCAAGTACAAAGCTACGTTCAATATCTTCATTTAGGTTTGCTGTTTCTTGAGAATCATGTGGAGAGGATGAAATTGCATTCTTTATAAGAGTAGCGTGTCTCATATTAACACACGGGCGTGACTGTCTCATCATAAGTGATAGATGCAGGATACACAAGAACAGTAGTTTGATGTAAGAACATGGTGTGATAGGCAGATGTAGTATGTACCAAAAGGAGGAAGGCGTGTCATATTCACATGTATAATGTGTAAGCTAAGGAGATGAAATTTACTAAATTAGGAGCAATACAAGCTAGGCACCATATGCAACATGCAACCAGATATCACACTGCCATGTTAGAGCAAGCACCTTGGGTTGTGGAGTAGGGGAGATGAGATTTGGAACTAGCACTGCAGTACGAGTAGCAGGAGAATCTGTAGAGACCATCTGTTTCGGTTGCTCCAGAGGACCACCATCATTCCATGCCTTTGTCCTTTCAAATTTTGCCTTGTCAAGTAAACATACAAGAAAAAGGAATGAAATTCGCACTTCCAAATTCATTGATGCATGATACTGACGAACACAACTTTTATGTATGGCAACCACATTGTAGGAGGATGGAATATGTATGAAAAACGCTAAGCAGAAGGCATTTCAACAAATTGGAAGCAATGCAATCTAGACACCATATGAAAGATCCAACCAAAATCACTCTACCAAGTTAGATGTGTCTCATTATAAGTGGCACTTCAACAAATTAGAGGCAATACATGTTTGAAATGATATGCGAGATGCAACCAATATTACACTATCAACTTGAAGGTGTATCGTCAGAAGTGATTGATGAGGGATACACAAGAAAAGTAGTTTGATGAAAGAACAGGGTTAATAGAAAGATGTAGTATGTACCGAAAACAGGAAGGCATGTCATATTCATAGGTATAATGTGTTAACTAAGCAGATGCAATTTACCCTAATTAGAAGCATTACAAGGTAGACACCATATGCAACATGCAACCACATATCACACTGCCAAGTAAGAGCAAGCACCTGCGATGGTGGTGTCGGGGAATTGCGGTCATCAACTAGAGAGCTACGTTGACTATCTTCATTTAGCCTTGTTGTTTCTTGAGAATCATGTGGGGAGGATGACACTGCACTCTTTAAACGAGTAGGGCGTCTAACAGTAACCCACTAGGGTGATTATCTCATCATAAGTGATTGACGAGGGATACAAAAGAGCATTACTTTGATGTACAAACATGGTTAATAGACATATGTAGTATGAGTCAAAAACAGGAAGGCATGTCATTATCAAAGGTATAATGTGTAAAGTAAGCAGATGCAATTTAACCAAATTGGAAGCAATACAAGCTAGACACCATTTGCAACATGCAACCACATTTGACAGCGCGAAGTTAAAGCAAGCACCTAGGATGGTTGTGTGTGGCTGAGATCATCAACTGCAGAGCTACGTTTATTGTCTCCAACTACTGACACTGCACCCTTTAGAGCGCTGAAACTCTTAGTGCTTATCTTCAAATTACACTGGAGCGACTTCTGTCTTTTCTTTTCTTCATTCATCAACACTGCGTCAGAGTCTAAAATGCCCATGCATAAAAAAACAATAGTGTGAGTATGGGTGAAGTGTGCGCACAATTAGTACAGTGTAAAGGTAGCAGATAGCAGGTCGGTGAGAAATAAATGACGGGAGACACATGATAGCTCTACAACATGCATGGCACACTAAATTACTACATGATTCTGTGAAAATAACAGTCGACTGAAAACAAATAGGTCAGTCCATTTTTTCTGCACCGTCCGATGTACAAAGAACGGGTAGATCGCCTTCATCTACCTCCAGCCAGTCAGTGTTGACGATCTTCCTCGAAACGCCAGCGACCACCGGCCCAGTCCCCTGCCTGCGCCCTCCCCTCGACCTCACTGCACCGCCGTGCTTGGCCCTGCCCCTCGGCCATCCATTCAAGCCCCGCCGACCTCCATATCGGGTGCAAGCAGCTCCTGCGCCCCACACCCCTATGATAGACACCGATGCACCGCTTCCCCGGCGAACGGGCGGACTAGGTGCTCTGCGTGCCTAAGCGGGTGCTGCTTCTTTTAATTGCAGTTCGATTGACCCTGAATTGAAGTCCAGGCGGGCTACTGACCTGTAGCAAAGGTGAAATGGTAAAGGGAGGAAACCTTGTGCATTTAGTATCATGAAGAAGATGCAGTAAGAAGCGCTCAACTAGTTTATTTTGTGGGATGAATATGGTGTGAGCAGAGACGTAAGATTTGCACGAATAAGGGAAGAGGAGTACTTCTTTCTACTAGTAGTGCTATGTTCTCCTTCTATTTTTTCAATGATCTTCTTGTGGTTCACTGGAAACGAGAAGTTGTGGAGGATAGTGGAGCCTTGGACGAACCCATGGCCAAGTTGTTGAGTGTGGTGCGGTGGCCGTGTGTCGGCGGCGGGGAAATAGATCTGAGGCGGCGAACGACAGTGTAGCGGGAACAGCTCCAGTGCGGTGGACGGTTGTGATAGTGGAGCGGCAGCAGTGAGGCGTAGGACGGCATGGTCGGAGTGGTTCTGGTATGGCGCACGTCGGCGTCGGCATCGTGGAGGCAGCTCTACCTCAGCTTCAGCTGTTAAGTCCTTGAGGGCGTTGCGGTTGCGGTTGCATTGGACGACGACGTCGGGGTACCGGCTTTGGCGTGATGGAGGAGGGCGGCGGTGGATTGGGCGCTATGGGGTGGAGGACGGAGGAGGATGGGGTTTCGCAGCTGGTGGAGAGGGCGTTTTGGTGCCCATGGAGTATGAATGGGGAAACGGAGGGAGGCGGGGAACTAAGGGGGAACAATGTTTCGGTTTGAGACGCGCTTGTTTGAAATTTGGGGAAAGTTACAAACTTTGCTCCCATCTAAAATTTTGGACATATTGCGGGTTGGGGGTAGGACAGTAATCTCAGGTGTCCAAACGTGGGTGGGATAGATTTCGGCCGAGCGCATGGGTTTTTAGGTGCCCACAGCGTATGAATGCTTCTCGGAGGCGATTGAGACTGGCGTCTTGGTGAAGTTACAAACCTACCCCAGTTTAGACCTTTGGACATCATGCTGATAGGCTACACGCGCCAGAGTCAGGACAGTAATTTCCTACCACCAAACAATAGTCTCGCGCAGTTTCAGGTGACCAGAGGCCTATTTGGTGCTTCGTTGAATATTTGGGAGCAAAAGCATTAATGTTTTTGGTTCTCTTGAATTGAACTTTCAGGATTTTTCAAACTTCACAAATCTTTACTCTTGAAAATCCTAAAGCTACGATTATTTTGGAATGGAGGGGGTACATTTGAATATACATTCTACACGAGTATATATTAAAAAATATGCAACTTACCTCAATTCATGCATGGTTCCAGATATAATCTCCTTGGTTGCAAAAACAAAAAGTTAGACATGTGTATGAATATATATAGCATGTTCAAACGCACAACAAAGATTGATGCCCCCTTTTACATCTGATTTACAAATGCCATTATCTCGGGTTCAAATAGATGAATGCACTTCCTATAAATTCAAATCTTTGAAACCCCCTTTATGTTGAATTCGACATGTATTCTATTTCGTAGCTAGCAATTTGGAATGTACCCATGCAAGTGACAAATGTATAAAGAGCTTCACACTAACAACATGGAGTGCACTAATTAATGTTTATATATGAATTGCAAAAGCATCCATTGCCTGTATTTCAAACCTCTCTCACTCTATGGATCGATAATATGAAATAAAGACATGCACATGCTAGGATTCAATAGAGTACGTGTGTCTGATAGACCGATTTTTGTCCATACGCAATTTGCAAAATTCATGATCTCATCCAAAAATAATAATGCCATTTATATTATAATTTAATGCGTAGAACCGCCTTTTACACGTAGATGCACTATGCCTTGGCCCATTCTCACAAACGCGCTATATATCTCTCTATCTAACGCATAAGTGCACACACTTTATATGCATCGACATTTATCTTTCACACATGCTCACAATCTCTCTCGGGGTGTCGGGGTGTCTCACGCACATGCTCTCTTTGTATCCCCCTCTCTCTTTTTGACTACTATGTACCATTCTTTTCACTAATCTCAGATGGAAAACACTATTTCTCTCACATGCATATATACACACGCACGGTATCTACTAGCCCTCTATACGCACATATATGTGCCTTCGTGTCTCCCGCACGCACATTATCTTTAGGCCTCTCTCGCACACATTGCCCCCACCCCCCCGCCTCAGACACACCTCTCTGTTAGTAGTTGGCAGATATGATTCCATCATATCATTCGGTAGGATATCCCTAACTGTTAGGCTAGATGGTAATACAAGGCAAAGTTTTACCCTGGTTCAGACCCTTGCAGTTGAGGAAAAAGCCTACTCCTGGTACCGTATATTAGTGATAGGGGTGTGTACAAAGTACACGTGAATACCAGGCATTGTGTGTGTGTATACTATCGACGAACTAGCCCCCAAGCTTCTATAATATACTGGGGGCCTAGGATTACAAATCATATATAGTCGGCTTATCACCAGTGGGACAGAGTCCTCCGCGACTCTGGTAGCTTCGTGTTGTACGCTGAGTCCTCCACATGGGTCTTCGTATAACGCGTCTCGGTCCAACCTATATGTGGCGCAGGATGGAACCGACCCATGAGTCCTTATGTTGACCCACCACAACTAGAAATGATGTGCCCACCACACCACACACGTAATCGGCCACTAAGAAAATAAGCATATACAATAGTGCAATGTTATACATGAAAGTTAATTGCATGATGCATCCAAAAATATTTGTTCTGCATTGTGAATTTTTATATATTCTCCGAAAATATTAGTCACGGGAAAGAGAAACGAAGGGCATATCTCTCCTTGTCTCCACCGGACACCCCCTCTTTCTACACCACTTTCACATACGCACACAAACTATCTCTCGACCCTCTAAAAGTATGCATGCCCATGACACATTCACGTGTGACGGTCAGTGTATTTCAAGCTAAAGCACTATACAGTCACTGGATTTCAGAATATGCTATGGTCATCGTATACATTCTCGTGGTGATCATACGGTATCTAGCTCATGATACGTCTCCGTATTTTCTTGATGACACTGATGGACTTTGCATTTGATGCGTGCTCTGTATTTTGTTGACGACACTTACGGTCATTGTATTTGAAGCGAAAGCACAATATGGTCACTGGACTTCAGAATAAGCTCATCATGTTCACCACATACATTTTGTCGTGCTAACCAACATGTGGTTGGATGGTTAGGAGGATAGTGGTTTCTCGAGCCCACCACGGTTAAAGTCCCGGTGCTCGCATTTATCCTGTGTTAATTTAAGTATTTTCCGGCGATGTGCGTTCAGTGGGAGGTGACGTTCCACTCGACTAAGAGGCACCTATGGTGACTTCGTAAAATCTCAAGATCATATGCTGGCTCACTCACTTGAAGGTGCTCATGGGGGTAGGGTCTGCGTGTGTGCGCTTACAGCAGTGAGTGCTTGCACGTATATATGATCCCTTGCATCTGTACCGTGTTAAAAAAATACATGTCATGATTATATGGTCACTGGCTCACCCGTACAACTCCGTATTTTGTTGATGACACAATCTATTGACCAGTCAAACGTTCCATGTGGCGCAACTAGTATTGCACCATCGGGGTGCATAACCTGTGGGGCCCACCTGTCAGCCCATATATGAAAGAAAGAAATGGTAGTTTGAGTCTGTACTGTGTTAATAAAATACATTTTAGGGTGATCATACGGTCACTGGCTCACCATACAGCTCCGTAATTTTTTGATGACACAAACAATTGACCAGTAAAACGGTCCACATTCAGCATCGCACATTACCATAGGGCCCACCCATCAGCGCGTATATGAAGGACAGAAATGGTAATAAATTAGTGGTCGATGGATATTAGAAGTCGTGAGACCTATGGTTGGCAGTCGTCGGCGGTGGTGCGTTGATTGGGCGGTGGGGTGGGGATCGCCGGAGAAAAAGCTCGGCGAGGGGGGTGGGGGGCTAGAGGGATGGTCGGTGCGGTGGCGGACCAGTGGTGGGGAGTGGTTTCGGGGTGGGCGGGGCGGTGTGGCGCCGCGGGCCGGCCATGGGCGACGGGGGCCCGCGGTTCGGCCGGTGGTGGCTAGCGCCTCAGGGGGTGAAGTTTGATGATAAACTACGGGCCCTTGATTTCGTATCCAACGGCTGGAAAATCTAATGACTAGAGATGAAAAAGTCAGTCGACTAACGTGTAGCCTCACCCTGCATGTACACATGCACGCACGCATGCAAGCGTGCAACACTGACACGTACACATAATGAACACACGCACGCATGCAGGCATGCAACACTGACATGTACACAAGCACTCACGAACACACGCACGTACGCACCCATGCATGCATCATTGAAATGTACCCTTGCATGCACGCAACACTCGCACGCCTGCATGCACATAGCACACGACGCAAGACACACACTCAACCTATATGTGGATGCACCCTTTGTTAAGGACATGGATTGTTACGGGTATTAATCAATCTTATCTGTGATAAGCAGAACATTGATGTTTGCAGCGGTCTTTGTGAATCACAATGTATCGAACGGGCTAGTAGTAGGCTTATCTACATGAAAAAGATGACATCATACTCAATGAACAATCATCGGTTTATGAAATGCCCGCTTCTAACCGCCGTGGCCCACCAAAGGTTCCTCTGCTGTGCGCTGCCTGCATTGGGTCACTGACATGTAGGCCATGTACCCAAAGAGCCCACATGTCAGTGGAAGAACGGCGCGGTGTCCTACGTCAGAGTCGAGGGCGCCACTCGCTGCACGCTCGGCTGAAAATTCCTCCTTGCCGCATTCAAACGCCTCCACAAAACCCGCCCGTGTGGAAGCCGAGAAACCTACTCTAGACACACGTCCGTTCATGACCGGGCCGGCATTAAACGCAACGCCCGCCGAGCTCCTCCCTGCGGCCATCTATTTAATCTCCTATTTAAATGAGGCCAAACGACGGCCAAGAATCGCACACCTCTGCCGCTCCCCTATCTCCTCCTTCACCATTTTGTCCACTCTTACAATGGCTTACGAAGAGTAGTTATTCCGCATCCAAGCCGACTAGGTAGCCCGCCGGATACGAGCTATGCAGCTCGCTGATCCACCTCCCGCCCCTTGCGCGATGGAGCCAGTTGCCGTCCCAAGCCGGCGCGCGGTTCAGCAACTCGCCGCTCCAGGCCAGCTCAACGAGGAGCGATGCATGGGCGTCGTTGCTGCCATTCACGCCGCCGCCTCGTACCGCGTCTACCATTTCTGTGGCCAAGACTCCCGTGCCGGCGGCCGCGCCATGCAAGCGGTGATAGAAGTCGGGTGCAAGGAGAGCGATAAGTTGGTGGCCAATGCCTCCGCGTCCGCTGCCATCATCGAGGAGAGGTAGAATACGGGAGGCCTCTGCCACTTGGGTCCCACGAAGGCCAACGCAAAGGCGACGCCGGTGTACACAGTAGGTGTCTTGCCGGATCCTTTTTTGCAAGGACCTTCGTTGACCCCGCATGGGCTCCACGGAAGCAAGGAAGTCCCCTTCCACCATCATCTTCGGCATCAGCCAATGATATCAGTTGGGCAGTGGGGAAGCGAGCCGTCCTTTGTGCTGAAGCATATACCTCCCAGGCTCCCGGCAGTCCGGTGATCGTGCTGCCGGACATGAGGAACACAAATCGATCAACGGGCGACCATTTAGGCCAGGAATTATATACCTGTGCTGTCCAGAACTAGCACCATGTGGTTCATTTGAATGTAATGAAATCCGTCATGTTTGCATGAAAATCTGGTGTTTTATATGATTTCCGTTGTTGTTTATATGAAATATCGCCGTGTTTGCGTGAATTTCGTCCAGTTGGTTGAGTTGCTGTCATAATGTGTGCGACTATGGTTGGATCATGTAATTTGCGGGTCGCCGATCGGTCTGCGGGCAGCTCGGGCGGCGTGGTGGGACAAAAAACACAGCTCGTGCAAGTTGGTCTCCAACGTGCGAGATGGATGATGCATGAGCACCCGAGCCATTCCTCGTTCATCGGTGGAAAAGGCATCGGTGGACAAAAGGGTCGCCAATATTTTGGCTACTCTGGGCAAGATTGAAATAGCCCCTCCCAACAGATTCAAATCCCTCGTTCGCCATGGAATTTTGCCATGTGTTGTTTTCATGGACTAGCAAGATGCCCGTGCATTGCACGAAACATCAAGATGCATTTTTTTATAGAACACCTGTTGTGATTGACCCATGCAGGAGTAATCCCATTTTGTAAAAACTAATGATATCTCAAGAATTTTATTGGATATAAATGGCATCTCGAGAATTTTATCGGACTCCATTTTTGTATACAAGGCCACAAACCCATATTACAGGTACCAAGGCAAAAATTAATCTCTCCTAAGTCAATGTTGAAAGCCACCTTGTTTCCTTGTTTGCCGTGTAAATTAATGTGTATTCTTCTCTTTCATGCACATCAAGTCAATGCTCACACTCCCGCATGCATGCAAGGGATAATTAATGTCCTCCTTTGCTAGTACTACGAGGCAAACACCATTAATATTGCATCTATTAGTGTTAGTGTCCTTGTATATCTGCAAATTGTAATTCTGATAGTAGCCTTGTATATAAAAATGGAGGGAGAAATATGAGAGATAAGGTGAGGAGGAGTGGGGCGTGGTGGTGACTGGTGGTCGGACTGGGCAGAGACATGGGGATGGACGGCGCATTACGTCTAGGTTTGTATCTCTCTCACACACACCCACGTAGGTGGGGGACGTGCACGAAGAGAAGAGGTGCACGCACGGCGCACGTACTCCCGTCTCTTTCCCAACCACACCCGTGCGGGTACACGGTGGAGCTCATTTCTGTATGAAAAGGCAACCCACGTGGTAATTTGACACGTGTACTGGTTGTCCACTGGGTGGAGTGTCGGTGTACAAAAGTAGGGGCTCTCCTTTTGACCCCTTTACTTGTGCACGGGCAGTTGAAGCCACGCGCCATGACCACACATAGCAGGGCAAAGGAGGGAAGCCGGAGAGAAGCCGAAGGCTCGAGACAAACAAGCCAACGTCAAGGACCAAGGCCACAAAGTGCAGATGGACGAAGCAGGTTTCCCCGGCAAGGCCCTTGCTGGGGCAGCTCGCCCACACCGGCAGAGCGAGCCACCCTTGAACCCACGACCTCCAATGTCAACAACCACGTTGGACCAGGGTTTAGGAGGCACCTCCATGGTGGCATGCAGATCTTTGTGGAGACATAGAATGCTCAAGATCAGATGGGGGTTGAGAGGCAACAATCCTCACCAAAGACCCTTATCGAAGAAATCCACAAGACCCCCGGCAAGATCCTTGTCGGGGACGCCAGCGCGCCACGGCAAGACCCTTGCCGGGCCACCCGACAAGACCCTTGCCGGACCACCCGGCAAGACCCTTGTCGGGCCACCCGATAAGACCCTTGCCAGAGGCGACAGCAGTGCCATTGCCAGGCCTGCACCAACCAACTCCCTGTCGCTGTTCGCATGCAGCTGCCAGCCCAACCAGCTGGGTAGGCACCTGCGTGGCAACATGCAGCTTCCAGGCCAACTCAGCACGCACCTGCGTGGCGGCATGCAGATCTTCGTGGACGCTCCACCACCACGCCACCTCAGCTGCTTGCCTGCCTACATGGCACCGCATGCATCACTGGCCAGGGTGCGTGTCGAAGCAAGGAGGAGCGGCGATGGACGGGACGGGCCTCGCTCCCATCCCCGATAAAGTGAGGGACACTTAAGCCATGCATTAAATGCATCTTGTCCTGTAATACAGGCGAAAAGCTCGCAACACTATAAGCTCTTTCCACCTCCTGTGTGCCACTGTGGCAGCCCCTTTCGCCTATAAAAGGAGGCCCATGGCATACAAAAGGGGGATTCGTCTCTTTGGAACCACACAGCACCCGTAGCTACTTCGAGAGCTCAAGAACACTCAATACATCCACCAAGCAGGACTTACGCATCCTCGCGGCCCGAACCTGGTTAACGATCCTCGTGTTAATTACTAATCCTGCTCTTCTCACAACCCCGCGCCCCGCAACCGTAGTAGGGATTCTTGTGATCCTATAGGTGTCGTTTCCCATCGACATCTTTGGCGCACCAGGTAGGGGGCGCAATTGTGAGAATCTGGTCTAGCAGTTGACCTAGATGTTCTTCATCACCATGGCTCCTAAGAAGAAGATGACCACGGCGATCGGTTCATCTGGGACTGGATTGCCAGTACCGGTGCGGGCCAGCAGTGGGCCAGTCGCAGAGAGAACCCGTGGTGCGGCCCGCGAACATCCACATCACCCTGGAGGTCCAGGCTTGGCGAGCGGCGTCGTTCGCGCGCCAGGCGAGGAGCCACTAGTCGTGGGCTCCAGAGACGGAGTCAGGCCCCCCGTAGGCGGCGTGGGGCCCTCCAGGGGCGCCGTCATCCCGCCAGACAGCGGCGCGGCGGCCTCCAAGACGCCAACACCAGTGCCCATGGCGCGCTCTTCTCAGGTTGTGCGTGACGAGCAGCGCCGCCCTGCTGGTGACCCTGGGCGCCGTCCTGGGAAGAGACCCATGCGCCCTTCATATGATGAGGAAGGCCAGCATGCGCGCCGAGGTGCTGACGGGGATGGTGAACGGCTGCGGGGCCGTGACGCGGCTCCTTCTAACGCGGTTAGAAGTAGAGGCGCATCGCGGTCCACACAGCTTTCGCCACCACCCACGCTAGCAGAAGCCCTAGCACGCGCGCAGCTGCTCCTCGATTTTCCTCCCACCGCGGAGAAGCTCGACGAATGGAGGGCCACCGTCCGGAGCCTCGTCGGCATCGCCAACAACGATGAGTTCTGGCCGGCGGGGCCCGTAGGCCGTCGCTCCGTCGGGCCACCGCATGCCATCGGAGGCCGGGCCGGAGGCGATGCGGCCACGGTGCACTCCCCTCCTACATCCTGACCACCGCGGGTGTCGGTCCGTTGTGACGACGCTCGAGATGATATCTCCATAGCATCGTCCGACCCGCGAACCCACCGTGACCAACGCCAAGTTCTTCGGGAGTGAGTTCATGAAGATTATCGAACCACCATCGAGCACCGGCGTGACGCGCGCCACCAGTCGCACAGGCGGGCAGGGCCTACTATGGACCAGCCAGCACCGGGAGGCTACGGTTGTCCGGCCTTCAGCCATGAGCTGCAGGAGTTCCAGTGGCCCTCCCACCGCACGTTCAAGCCCTACGTTGGAGAAAAGTACAACGGCAAGACTCACCCGTCAGAGTTCCTCAGCATCTACATCATCGCGATGCAAGCTGCTGGGGCCCGCGACGACAAGGTGCTTGCCAATTACTTTCCATTGGAACTCAAGCCCAATGTTATGTCATGGTTGATGCACTTGCCAGTAGACTCCATTTCTTCTTGGGCGGATCTGTGTCATGTGTTTGTTGGCGCCTTTACTGGAGGCCACCAAGCTCAAGGCCAGGCGAGTGATCTGCATATCATCCCTTAGAAGGAAGGAGAAAACTTGCGCAAGTACATCCAAAGGTTTAGTCGAGTGCAGTACAACATCCCCGACGTTCATCCTACCGCCGTGATCAATGCATTCCATTAGAATGTGCGCAATCGTAAGATGCGTGAAGAGCTGGCGATGAACAAGTTCAGAGATGTGGCCAAACTTTATGTTCTGGCCGATCGGTGCGCTCGCGCTGAAGAGGGAAGGAAGTACCCCGGCGAAGACGCCGGCGCGAAAACCGACTCCACGGATGATATCGCCACCCTGGCAAAGAAGGGCTGGCTCCGTAACAGGAAGCGCCGGAGCAAGACCGTGCTTGTCGACGAGGGATCCGACGATACCGGCGCCACCAAGAAACCCAAGGCCAGTGACCCCGACAAGGAAGTTGCCGGGTGTGCCGCTTGCCGAGCCTTGGCGGCTGCCGATAAGCCAGGGGGCTCCAACAAGCAGTATTGCAAGATCCATCGCACCAAAGGCCACGATCTCTAGAACTGCCGGCAAGCAGAGCTGCTCGCTGAGAAGCAGAAAGCCAAATACGAACGACAGGATAAGGACAAAGGCCAAGAAGGTGCCGAAGGATCCGGCAAGAACGTGGCGGCCAAGGGGGCCGTCGCGGCAAGGACAATCAGTAGGAGAGGCCCTCCCGGGGCCGCGACAAGAAGCAGGAAGACGATGATCATGACGAGGATGATGAGTCCGGCGACCACGAGTTTCAGAAAGCCATAGAAGCCATGTGCGTTGACGGTGGGGCCTCGCTACATACATCCCACCGCCAGCTCAAGCAGTAGGCGCTTGAGATCACAGGGGTGGAGCCATCGGTCGACGCACGGAAGCCGTTGAGGTGGTCCAGCACGCCTATCATCTTCGACACCGAGGACCACCCTGACCGCATTACTGCGCTCGGGTGCTTGTCGTTGTTCGTCTCACCAACAATCCGCAACCTCAAGGTAACGAAGATGCTGGTTGATGGCAGGGCCAGTCTGAACTTGATCTCGCCCGTTGTGATCAAGAGGCTGCAAATCCCTGATGGAGACCTCGAGGAGACGGGCACGTTCCAAGGGGTCAACCCAAGGAGGAGCCAGCCGAAAGGAAAGGTCACGCTGTCCGTGATGTTCGGAGGTGAGCTGAACCACAGGACGGAGAGGATTATCTTCGATGTAGCCGAGATCCCCTTTCCCTACAACGGGATCCTTGGCCGCCCGGCACTAGCCAAGTTCATGGCGGCTTCACATTATGCCTACAACATGCTGAAGATGCCCGGGCCGATGAACATCGTCACCGTCCCCTCCGACAAGAAAGATGCGTTGATTTGCACCGACCAACTTTACCGGGAAGCAGTTGCAGCAGCTGCCGCCAAGGCACCTGCTCCTACCGACGGAGCCCCGGGAGGGAAGAAGACCGGCGAGACGCCTCGCACCTACTCCAGCAAGCACACCTCTTCGGGGTGTTGCGCTCCTGTTGAGGACGTGCCAGAGAGCTCTGCCGGCAAGAGCAAGAAGTCCAGAGTTGCACCACCAGAGACCAAGAAGGTGCCCGTCAAGGAGGACGGCACGGGGGGAGCTTTTACCATAAGCTCCACCTTCGACAGCAAATAGGAAAGCGAGCTCGTCACTTTCCTGCGGGCAAGTGTCGATGTGTTTGCATGGCAAGCCTTTGACAGCCCCGGCGTACCCAGGGAAGTGATTGAGCACCATCTTGCTGTCTGTCCTCATGCGTGGCCCGTCAAGTAGAAGGTCAGGAAGCAAGCTCTAGAAAGGCAGGAGTTCATCACGGAGGAGATCAGAAAACTAGAGGCGGCAGGCTGGGTAAGAGGAGTACTCCATCCGACGTGTTTGGCCAATCCGGTAGTGGTGCGCAAGGCAAACGGGAAGTGGAGACTGTGTATTGATTATAGAGACATCAATAAGGCTTGTCCAAAGGACCCCTTCCCGTTACCGTGCATTGACCAGATTGTTGACTCCACGGCTGGGTGTGACATGTTATCTTTCCTTGACGCCTACTCGGGATACCACCAGATCTTCCTGACGAAAGAGGACGAGGAGAAGACAGCATTCATCACCCTGTGTGGTACGTATTGCTTTTTAGGGATGCCTTTCGGGTTGAAGAGTGCTGGCTCAACCTTTGCAAGAGTGGTGGTTTTGAGCCCCAGCTACATAGAAATATGGAAGCTTATATGGATGACATAGTGGTCAAAACCAAGGACAAAGCAACACTTGTGCAAGATCTAGAGGAAACATTTGCAAACCTGCACAAGATCAACCTCAAATTGAACCCTGAGAAGTGTGTCCGGCGTCCCATACGGCAAGCTTCTCGGATTCTTTGTGTCCCAGTGCGGGATTGAAGCAAACACAGATAAGATCAAGGCCATTGAGCAGATTGAGGCACCCAAATGGATCAAGGATGTGCGCCGGCTCGCTGGCTGCGTTGCCGCCATGAACCGATTCATCTCCAAGTATGTAGAGCGTGCCCTTCCTTTTTTCAAGATCTTGAAGAAAACGGGGCCAGTGGAGTGGACCCCAGAGGCAAAGGCAGCACTGCAAGATTTGAAGAAATACCTCTCCTATACCCCGGTGCTGGTTGTGCCCAAACCACAAGAACCGTTGCTGCTGTATCTAGCAGCGACGAATCTGTTGGAAATATGCCCTAGAGGCAATAATAAATTAGTTATTATTATATTTCCTTGTTCATGATAATCGTTTATTATCCATGCTATAATTGTATTGAAAGGAAACTCAGATACATGTGTGGGTACATAGACAACACCATGTCCCTAGTAAGCCTCTAGTTGACTAGCTCGTTGATCAATAGATGGTTACGGTTTCCTGACCATGGACATTGGATGTCGTTGATAACGGGATCACATCATAAGGAGAATGATGTGATGGACAAGACCCAATCCTAAGCCTAGCACAAAGATCGTAGTTCGTATGCTAACGCTTTTCTAATGTCAAGTATCATTTCCTTAGACCATGAGATTGTGCAACTCCCGGATACCGTAGGAATGCTTTGGGTGCACCAAACGTCGCAACATAACTGGGTGGCTATAAAGGTGCACTACAGGTATCTCCAAAAGTGTCTGTTGGGTTGGCATGAATCAAGACTGGGATTTGTCACTCCGTGTAAATGGAGAGGTATCTCTGGGCCCACTCGGTAGGACATCATCATAATGTGCACAATGTGACCAAGGGGTTGATCACGGGATGATGTGTTACAGAATGAGTAAACAGACTTTCCGGTAACGAGATTGAACAAGGTATCGGCATACCGACGATCGAATCTTGGGCGAGTACAATACCGCTAGACAAAGGGAATTGTATACGGGATTGATTGAGTCCTTGACATCGTGGTTCATCTGATGAGATAATCGTGGAACATGTGGGAGCCAACATGGGTATCCAGATCCCGCTGTTGGTTATTGACCAGAGAACGTCTCGGTCATGTCTGCATGGTTCCCGAACCCGTAGGGTCTACACACTTAAGGTTCGATGACACTAGGGTTATAAAGGAAGTTTGTATGTGGTTACTGAATTTTGTTCGGAGTCCCGGATGAGATCCCGGACGTCACGAGGAGTTCCGGAATGGTCCGGAGCTAACGATTTATATAAGGGAAGTCCTGGTTTGGTCACCGGAAAAGTTTCGGGTTTTATCGGTAACGTACCAGGACCACCGGGAGGGTCCCGGGGGTCCACCAAGTGGGGCCACCATCCCCGGAGGGCTGCATGGGCCAAGTGTGAGAGGGTACCAGCCCCAGGTGGGCTGGTGCGCCCCCCCCCCCACAAGGGCCCAAGGCACCTAGGGTTTGGGGAGGGGGGCGCACCCACCTAACTTGGGGGGCAAGTTTCCCCTCTCCCCCCCTTGGCCGCACCCTAGATGGGTTTTGGGCTGGCCGCCGCCCCTAGGGGTGTAACCCTAGGTGGGGGCGCAGCCCTCCCTCTCCCCCTATATATACTTGAGGACTTTGGGGCTGCCAACACATGAGTTTCACCTCTCCCTGGCGCAGCCCTACCTCTCTTTCTCCTCCTCTCCCGCGGTGCTTGGCGAGCCCTGCAGGATTGCCACGCTCCTCCATCACCACCACGCCGTTGTGCTACTGCTGGACGGAGTCTTCCTCAACCTCTCCCTCTCTCCTTGCTGGATCAAGGCATGGGAGACGTCACTGGGCTGTACGTGTGTTGAACGCGGAGGTGCCGTCCGTTCGGCACTAGGATCTCCAGTGATTTGGATCACGACGAGTACGACTCCTTCAACCTTGTTCTCTTGAACGCTTCCGCTTAGTGATCTACAAGGGTATGTAGATGCACTCTCCTTCCCCTCGTTGCTGGTTTCTCCATAGATAGATCTTGGTGACACGTAGGAAAATTTTGAATTTCTGCTACGTTCCCCAACAGTGGCATCATGAGCTAGGTCTATTGTGTAGATTCTTTGCACGAGTAGAACACAAAGTAGTTGTGGGCGTTGATTTTGTTCAATATGCTTACCGTTACTAGTCCAATCTTATTTCGACGGTATTGTGGGATGAAGCGGCCCGGACCGACCTTGCACATACACTTATGTGAGACAGGTTCCACCGACTGACATGCACTTGGTGCATAAGGTGGCTAGCGGGAGCCAGTCTCTCCCACTTTAGTCGGAACGGATTCGATGAAAAGGGTCCTTATGAAGGGTAAATAGCAATTGGCATATCACATTGTGGTTTTGCGTAGGTAAGAAAGGTTCTTGCTAGAAACCCATAGCAGCCACGTAAAACATGCAAACAACAATTAGAGGACGTCTAACTTGTTTTTGCAGGGTATGCTATGTGATGTGATATGGCCATGAAGAATGTGATGAATGATATGTGATGTATGAGATTGATCATGTTCTTGTAATAGGAATCACGACTTGCATGTCGATGAGTATGACAACCGGCAGGAGCCATAGGAGTTGTCTTAATTTATTGTATGACCTGCGTGTCATTGAACAACGCCATGTAATTACTTTACTTTATTGCTAACCGGTAGCCATAGTAGTAGAAGTAATAGTTGGCGACACAACTTCATGAAGACACGATGATGGAGATCATGGTGTCATGCCGGTGACGATGATGATCGTGGAGCCCCGAAGATGGAGATCAAAAGGAGCAAAATGATATTGGCCATATCATGTCACCTTTTGATTGCATGTGATGTTTATCATGTTTATGCATCTTATTTGCTTAGAACGACGGTAGTAAATAAGATGATCCCTCATTAAAATTTCAAGAAAGTGTTCCCCCTAACTCTGCACCGTTGCGAAAGTTCGTCGTTTTGAAGCACCACGTGATGATCGGGTGTGATAGATTCTGACGTTCACATACAACGGGTGTAAGCCAGATTTACACACGCGAAACACTTAGGTTAACTTGACGAGCCTAGCATGTACAGACATGGCCTCGGAACACAAGAGACCGAAAGGTCCAGCACGAGTCGTATGGAGGATACGATCAACATGAAGATGTTCACCTATGATGACTAGTCCGTCTCACGTGATGATCGGACACGGCCTAGTTGACTCGGATCATGTAATCACTTGGATGACTAGAGGGATGTCTATATGAGTGGGAGTTCATTAGATGAACTTAATTATCCTGAACATAGTCAAAAACCCTTTGCAAATTATGTCATAGCTCACGCTTTAGTTCTACTGTTTTAGATATGTTCCTAGAGAAAATATAGTTGAAAGTTGACAGTAGCAATTATGCGGATAGTAGAAAGCTTATGTCCTTAATGCACCGCTTGGTGTGCTAAACCTCGAATGTCGTCTGTGGATGTTACGAACATTTGACATACACGTTTTGATAACTACGTGATAGTTCAGTTAAACGGTTTAGAGTTGAGGCACCAAAGACTATTTCGAAATGTCGCGGAACATGTGAGATGTTTCGAGGGCTGAAATTGGGATTTCAGGCTCGTGCCCACGTCAAGAGGTATAAGACCTCCAACGATTTTCTTAGCCTACAAACTAAGGGAGAAAAGCTCAATCATTGAGCTTGTGCTCAGATTGTCTGAGTACAACAATCACTTGAATCGAGTGGGAGTTGATCTTCCAGATGAGATAGTGATGTTTCTCCAAAATCAATGCCACCAAGCTGCTAGAGCTTCGTGATGAACTATAACATATCTGGGATAGATATGACAATCCTTGAAGTGTTCGCGATGTTTGACACCGCGAAAGTAGAAGTTAAGTAGGAGCATCAATTGTTGATGGTTAGTAAAACCACTAGTTTCAAGAAGGGCAAGGGCAACAAGGGATACTTCATGAAACGGCAAAACAGTTGCTGCTCTAGTGAAGAAACCCAAGGTTGAACCCAAACCCGAGACTAAGTGCTTCTGTAATAAGAGGAACGGATACTGAAGCAAAACCACCCTAGATACTTGGTAGATGAGAAGGCTGGCAGGGTCGATAGAAGTATATTGGATGTACATTGAATTAAATGTGTACTTTACTATTACTCCTAGTAGCACCAGGGTAATAGATACTGGTTCGGTTGCTAAGTGTTAGTAACTCGAAATAAAAGCTACGGAATAAACGGAGACTAGCTAATGGTGAGCTGACGATATGTGTAGGAAGTGTTTCCAAGGTCGATATGATCAAGCATCGCATGCTCCCTCTACCATCGAGATTTGGTGTTTGCGTTGAGCATAGACATGATTGGATTATGCCTATCGCAGTACGGTTATTCATTTAAGGAGACTAATGGTTACTCTGTTTATTTGAATAATACCTTCAATGGTCTTGCACCTAAAATGAATGGTTTATTGAATCTCGATCATAGTGATACAGATTTTCATGCCAGAAGATATAAGATAGTAATGATAGTACCACTTACTTGTGGCACTGCCATGTAAGTCATATTGGTGTAAAACGCATGAAGAAGCTCCATGTTGATGGATCTTTGGACTCACTCATTTTTGAAAAGTTTTAGACATGCGAACCATGTCTATTGGTGTATACGCATGAAGAAACTCCATGCAGATGGATCGTTTGGACTCACTTGATTTTGAATCACTTGAGATATGCAAATCATACCACATGGGCAAGATGACTGAAAAGCCTCAGTTTCAGTAAGATGGAACAAGATAGCAACTTGTTGGAAGTAACACATTCTGATGTGTGCAGTCCAATGAGTGTTGTGGCATGCAGTGAATATCGTTATGTTCTTACTTCACAGATGATTCGAGTAGATCTTGTATATTTACTTGATGAAACACAAGTCTGAATTATTGAATGGTTCAAGTAATTTCAGAGTGAAGTTGAAGATCATCGTGACAAGAGGATAAAATGTCTATGATATGATCATAGAGATGAGTATCTGAGTTACGAGCTTTGGCACGCAATTAAGACATTGTGGTAATTGTTTCACAATTAATACCGCCTGGAACACCATAGTGTGATGGTGTGTCCGAACATCATAGTTGCACCCTATTGGATATGGTGCGTACCATGATGTCTCTTATCGAATTACCACTATCGTTCATGGGTTAGGCATTAGAGACAACCGCACTCACTTTAATAGGGCACCACGTAATTCCGTTGAGACGACACCGTTTGAACTATGGTTTGGAGAAACCTAAGTTGTCATTTCTTAAAAGTTTGGGGCTGCGACGCTTATGTGAAAAAGTTTCAGGTTGATGAGCTCGAACCCAAAGCGGATAAGAATGCATCTTCATAGGACAAGCAAAATAGTTGGGTATACCTCCTATCTCAGATCCGGAAGCAAAAGTAATTGTTTCTAGAAACGGGTCCTTTCTCGAGGAAAAGTTTCTCTCAAAAGAATTGAGTGGGAGGATGGTGGAGACTTCATGAGGTTATTGAACCATCACTTTAACCAGTGAGTAGCAGGGCACAGGAAGTTGTTCATGTGGCACCTACACCAATTGAAGTGTAAGCTGATGATAGTGATCATGATGCTTCGGATCAAGTCACTACCGGACCTCGTAGGTCGACAAGGACGCGTACTACTTCAGAGTGGTACGCAATCCTGTCTTAGAGGTCATGTTGCTAGACAACAATGAACCTACGAGCTATGGAGAAGCGATTGTGGGCCCGGATTCCGACGAATGGCTCGAGTACATAAAATCTGAGAGAGGATCCATGACTTTGGAAGAAATACTTGATGGTCGTAAGGCCATTGGGTAAAGATGGATTTTAAAAGAAAGACAGACAATGATGGTAAGTATCACCATTAAGAAAGCTTGACTTGTCGTCAAAGATGTTTTCCGACAAGTTCAAGGAGTTGACTACGGTGAGGCTTTCTCACTCGTAGCGATGCTAAGAGTCTGTTGGAATTGTATTAGAAGTTACTACATTATTTATGAAATCTTGCATGTAGGATGTCAAAACATTGTTTCCTTGACAGTTTTCTTGAGGAAAGGTTGTATGTGATACAACCAGAAGGTTTTTGACAATCCTGAAAGACGCTAACAAGTATGCAAAGCTCCAGCAATCCTTCTTAGGACTGGAGTAAGCGTCTCAGAGTTGGAATGTATGCTTTGATGAGATGATCAAAGATTTTGGGTCTATACAAAGTTTATGAGAAACTTGTATTTCCAAAGAAGTGAGTGTGAGCACTATAGAATTTCTGATGAGTATATGTTGTTGACATATTGTTGATTAGAAATGATGTAGAATTTTTGGAAAGAATATAGGGTTATTTAAAAAGTGTTTTTCGATAGAAAACCTGGATTAAGCTGCTTGAACATTGAGCATCAAGATCTATGAGGATAGATCAAAAACCGCTCAATGGTACTTTCAAATGAGCACATACCTTAACATGATCTTGAAGGTGTTCAATATGGATTAGTCAAAGAAGAAGTTCTTGCCTGAGTAGTAAGGTATGAAGTTAAGAGTTAAAGCTCGACCCCGGCAGAAGAGATAGAAAGGACGAAGGTCGTCCCCTATGCTTCAGACGTAGGCTCTATAGTATGCTATGTTGTGTACCGCACCGGAAGTGTGCCTTGCCATGAGTCAGTTAAGGGGTACAAGAATGATCGAGGAACGATCATTGGACAGCGGTCAAAATTATCCTTAGAGGAATAAGGAAATGTTTCTCGATTATGGAGGTGATAAAGAGTTCGGCGTAAATGGTTACGTCGATGCAAGCTTTAACACCTATCCGAATGACTCTGAGTAGCAAACCAGATACGTATAGTGGAGCAACCATTTGGAATAGCTCCAAGTGGAGCGTGGAAGAAGCATTTGCAATATGACCTAGAGATTTGTGAAGTACATACGGATCTGAATGTTGCAGACCCGTTGACTAAAACCTCTCTCACAAGCAAAACATGATCAAACCCCAGAACTCATTGAGTCTTAATCACATGGTGATGTGAACTAGTTTAGTGACACTAGTAAACTCTTTGGATGTTGGTCACATGGCGATGTGACCTATCAGTGTTAATCACATGGCGATGTGAACTAGATTATTGACTTTAGAGCAAGTGGGAGACTATTGGAAAAATGCCCTAGAGGCAATAGTAAATTAGTTATTATTATATTTCCTTGTTCATGATAATCGTTTATTATCCATGCTATAATTGTATTGAGAGGAAACTCAGATACATGTGTGGGTACATAGACAACACCATGTCCCCAGTAAGCCTCTAGTTGACTAGCCCGTTGATCAATAGATGGTTACGGTTTCCTGACCATGGACATTGGATGTCGTTGATAACAGGATCACATCATTAGGAGAATGATGTGATGGACAAGACCCAATCCTAAGCCTAGCACAAAGATCGTAGTTCGTATGCTAAAGCTTTTCTAATGTCAAGTATCATTTCCTTAGACCATGAGATTGTGCAACTCCCGGATACTATAGGAATGCTTTGGGGGCACCAAACGTCACAACGTAACTGGGTGGCTATAAAGGTGCACTACAGGTATCTCCGAAAGTGTCTGTTGGGTTGGCACGAATCGAGACTGGGATTTGTCACTCCGTGTAAATGAGAGGTACCTCTGGGCCCACTCGGTAGGACATCATCATAATGTGCACAATGTGACCAAGGGGTTGATCACGGGATGATGTGTTACGGAACGAGTAAAGAGACTTGCCGGTAACGAGATTGAACAAGGTATCGGCATACCGACGATCGAATCTCGGGCAAGTACAATACCGCTAGACAAAGGGAATTGTATACGGGATTGATTGAGTCCTTGACATCGTGGTTCATCCGATGAGATCATCGTGGAACAAGTGGGAGCCAACATGGGTATCCAGATCCCGCTGTTGGTTATTGACAGGAGAACGTCTCGGTCATGTGTGCATGGTTCCCGAACCCGTAGGGTCTACACACTTAAGGTTCGATGACGCTAGGGTTATAAAGGAAGTTTGTATGTGGTTACCGAATGTTGTTCAGAGTCCCGGATGAGATCCCGGACGTCACGAGGAGTTCCGGAATGGTCCGGAGGTAAATATTTATATATGGGAAGTCCTGTTTTGGTCACCGGAAAAGTTTCGGGTTTTATCGGTAACGTACCGGGACCACCAGGAGGGTCTCGGGGGTCCACCAAGTGGGGCCACCATCCCCGGAGGGCTGCATGGGCCAAGTGTGAGAGGGGACCAGCCCCAGGTGTGCTGGTGCGCCCCCCACAAGGGCCCAAGGCGCCTAGGGTTTGGGGAGGGGGGCGCACCCACCTAACTTGGTGGGGCAAGTTTCCCCTGTCCCCCCCCCCTTGGCCGCACCCTAGATGGGTTTTGGGCTGGCCGCCGCCCCTAGGGGTGGAACCCTAGGTGGGGGCGCAGCCCTCCCTCTCCCCCTATATATACCTGAGGACTTTGGGGCTGCCAACAAATGAGTTTCACCTCTCCCTGGCGCAGCCCTACCTCTCTTTCTCCTCCTCTCCCGCGGTGCTTGGCGAAGCCCTGCAGGATTGCCACGCTCCTCCATCACCACCACGCCGTTGTGCTGCTGCTGGACGGAGTCTTCCTCAACCTCTCCCTCTCTCCTTGCTGGATCAAGGCATGGGAGACATCACCGGGCTGTACGTGTGTTGAACGCGGAGGTGCCGTCCGTTCGGCACTAGGATCTCCGGTGATTTGGATCATGACGAGTACGACACCTTCAACCCCGTTCTCTTGAACGCTTATGCTTAGCCATCTACAAGGGTATGTAGATGCACTCTCCTTCCCCTCGTTGTTGGTTTCTCCATAGATAGATCTTGGTGACACGTAGGAAAATTTTGAATTTCTGCTACGTTCCCCAACAGAATCAGGTGGTTAGCGCCGCACTAGTGGCACAGAGAGAGGTCAACAAGGAAGCGTCGGCAGCGGCAGAGTCAACGGATGGCGAGCCAGAATCCTCCACGGCAGGGGTTGGTCCCGGCAAGACTGAGCCCTCGGCGGGGGTAGACACTAATGCAACAGGGTCCACACGACCGGGTGAAGTGGCGCAAAAGGAGAAAATGACGCAACACCCTGTTTACTTCATCAACTCCCTCTTGCAGGGGGCTAGGTCGAGGTACTCAGGTGTGCAAAAGCTGGTCTTCGGCCTCCTTATGGACTCGAGGAAGCTGCACCATTACTTCCAAGTGCACGAGATCACGGTGGTCACTCGCCTCCCATTGCAGCGGATACTGCATAACCCAGATGCAACAGGGAGGATCGTGGAATGGGCCTTGGAGTTTTCAACTTTCGGTTTAAAGTTCGAAAGTACCTTGGCGATTCAGAGCAGAGTCTTGGCGGAGTTTGTTGCAGAATGGACCTCGACGCCCAACGAAGAGGTGCAGGAGACCACTCTCCCCGGCAAGGAAATGAGCCGCAACTGGATCATGTACTTTGATGGGGCCTTTTTGCTGCAAGGCGCCGGTGCTGGTGTGCTGC
Source organism: Triticum dicoccoides (assembly GCF_002162155.2). Classification (NCBI taxonomy): domain Eukaryota; kingdom Viridiplantae; phylum Streptophyta; class Magnoliopsida; order Poales; family Poaceae; genus Triticum; species Triticum dicoccoides. The sequence goes on along the minus strand of NC_041383.1, from coordinate 327,402,573 downwards.
TTGTCGCACCCACCGAAGAGCACCTCAAGTATGTCATCCAGATGCACTTCCCCCGATAGATGTCAACTAACAACACCGCCGAGTACGAGGGTTTGCTTGCCAGTCTCAGGATCACGGCGGACCTCGGAGTCAAAAAGCTCATCGTCAGGGGCGACTCACAGCTCGTCGTCAGGCAGATCAACAAAGATTATCAAAGCCCGTTGATGGAAGCTTATGTAGATGAGGTAAGGAAATTGGAGGAGCGCTTTGACGGTATACAGGCGGAGCATGTCCCTCAGACGAAGAACAACATCGCCGACTACCTGTCAAAGCCCGCTGCCCTCAAGCTACCCGTGGAACCAGGTACTTTTGTGCTTCAGTTAACTCAACCATCCGTTGAGCCGTCAACCGGACAGAACAAGCGGAGGAAGCTAGGCTCTGACAAGTACTTCCCCACCGAGCTCCCCGGAGCCGCTGGCGAAGATTTTGCCCTGGATGCCGATCCTGCCGCAGGGCAACCGACTCTGGCAGGGCCTTAGGTCATGGCCGTAGAGACGGCCGCTCCCGTGGCAGAAGAGATGCCTTTGGTCCTTGTCGTCGAGCCACAGGCTCCGGCATGGGCGCAGCACACCGTCCGATTCCTCCAAAAAGGAAGAGGCAAAAAGAGTAGCCCACCAGTCTACTCTGTACCAATTAGTTGATAACGTATTGTATAGAAAAAGACCGAATGGGGTGAAATTGAAGTGCATATCCCGGGAGGAAGGACTAAAGTTGTTGGCAGAGATACATGGAGGCATATGTGGCTCCCAAATAAGGTCGAGGGCCCTTGCCAGCAAGGCTTTCCGGCAAGGTTTCTTCTGGCCCACCGCCCTCCTGGATGTGACGGCACTAGTAACCAAGTGTGAAGTGTGCTAGTTCCATTCGAAGAAGCTTCATCAACCAGCTCAAGCCCTTCAAACTATCCCTCTCTCCTGGCCCTTCTCGGTCTGGGGGCTCGACATATTGGGCCCCTTCCCCCGTGCTGTCAGGGGCTTTGAGTACTTGTACGTCACAATCGACAAGTTCAGAAAGTGGCCAGAGGTAGAAGCAGTGAGGAAGGTGACGGCCCAGTCAGCCATCAAGTTCTTCAAGGGACTAGTGTGCCATTTTGGGGTGCCCAACAGGATCATCACCAACAACGGCACACAGTTCACAAGCCACGCCTTCATGCAATACATTGAGGATCTCGGCAACAGGGTCTGTTTTGCCTCCGTGGCACATCCACAGAGCAACGGCCAAGCGGAGAGAGCAAATGTTGAAGTCCTTCGAGGCTTAAGAACGAAGACTTTTGACAGGCTACGCAAGAGTGGAAGACGCTGGATTGATGAGTTGCCGACGATTCTTTGGTCGATCAGAACAACGCCAAATCGAGCCACCGGCCAGACACCCTTTGCCCTAGTCTACGGGGCAGAAGCAGTTCTCCCCACGGAACTCATATACGGGTCACCTCGAGTGCTCGCTTATGATGAGCTTGAGCAAGAGCGATTGCGGCAAGATGACGCAACGCTCCTTGAGGAAGATCGTCTCCGGGCGGCTGTGAGAGTAGCACTCTACTAGCAAGCCTTGCACCGCTACCATAGCAGCAAGGTTCATGCCCAGAGCTTTGAGGAAGGCGACCTTGTTCTTCGGCATGTTTAGTCGGCCAAGAATTCCAACAAGTTGACGCTGAAGTGGGAAGGCCCTTATTGGGTAACACGAGTCACCAGGCCCGGCGCAGTCCGGCTGGAGACCGAAGATGCCATTCCAGTGAGCAACTCCTGGAACATTGAGCATATCCGCAAGTTCTACCCATAAGGCGCGGTTGCCGGGCCTCCCGGCAAGCCACCCTTTTGTACAAGCCTTGCCGGCAAGGCATGAAACCCTTTGTACAAAGCCAGGCGCTGACCCTGAGCATAAATAAATGAAGCGTTGGCGCCTTAAGTTATAGCATGAATGCTAGGTTGAGTCTCTTCCTTGGTTAGGGTTGATAGTGCTTGGCGGCGGCTAACCCCTAGCTTAGAGGTCGAGTGCGTCTCTCTCTGTTCTTCTCTGTCTTCTTTGGTTCGTAGGGCACATAAGTATTCTTGCCGAGCTATTTTGAAAGAAAGGGGACGGGCCGGCGTCCGGACCCCGGCAAGCCAAAGTTGTCAGGGGCTGCAAGAACAAGGATCCGTCCACGGCAAGCCAAGGTTGTTGGGGGCTGCAAATCCAGATAAGTTCTCTATCCTCTATCATGCATTTCATTATGGACTGGGGTATGTGAAACCTCGTTTTATCCCTAGGCTACCGTGCTCCCCTCTTTTCGTATCCTAGGACTATCTCCTGGGGCCAAATTTGGTCGTAGTCGCGGTAGCAAGGAAATGAAATGAGGAGCCTAAGCCCACCTCATACCTGCCTCCACCAAGGGTGTGAGAAAGGTCGAGCGAAGTGGGGGAACGGCAAGGCCTGTTGCCGGGCGAAAAAGCGTTTATCTTGAAAAATAACGAGGATTCGCTCCTTGTCGTGGGTTCCACCCGCGAACGAAAAACCCAGCAAACATCCCTTTTTCATTAAAAATCATCCCGTACAGGTATAGTTCATACGAAATGAAAAACATGAGCAAGGGGATTACGAGTTCTAAAGTTAACAAAGGCCCGAAGGCTTACAAGACTAAAAAGAGATAAGATGCCCGTAATCCCTTTCTTTTCCCTCTCCTCAGGAAATGAAACAAGAAAGTAGAAGGGCAAAAGGGGCGCCTAAGTGAGCTACGAGTGGCAGAAGACGCCAAGAGAACATCTCGATGGCCGTCCAAGGGCTAGATGGTGAAGGCGGCGCTGGAGGAAGAGCTCGAAGACGAAGCGGCAGGACGTCAATACGCGACGAAGGCGTCGGTGCCCGCGTACTCCGACTTGACGGCCTTGCCGCCCGCCCTCTTCCTCTTCCACAGCCTCCCAACGCCAGCCGCCCAAGGAGATGACCATGAGAAGTTCAAGGAGTCGGCGACACAGATGATGGGGTCACCGGTGCCGCCCGAAGCGGCGCCCGACGCCTAGTCGGACCCATCATCCTGCCGCCCGCTACCCTCGTAGTCGCTACCGTTGTCTTCCTCGCCACTCTCGCTGGAGGAGGAATCTTCATTGTCAGAAGAGCTCTCCACGCACACCTTACACGAGTCCCGAAGTGCCCGAAGATCTTGACGGAGAGGAGGCCACTCTCCATTAGTTTGAAATGGAGAGTGAGCCCCTCCGTCAAGCTATGGATGCGAGCAAAGGTCTTCCACCCTCGGCGGAGATACATGACATGAGAGGCGAGGAACTCGACGTCGGCCCATGTGCCGCTGTTCCCACAACCCCTCATATGCAGCCGCAACACCTGCGGCGGATCCAGCTCCATCTCCCATGCAAATGGAGTCGGGAGGCGAAGATGATGGCGCGGCGGCTGGCGCAGCCTGATGAAGAACTCGCAAGGGTTGTCCCCTGATACGTCTCCAACGTATCTACTTTTCCAAACACTTTTTCCCTTGTTTTGGACTCTAACTTGCATGATTTGAATGAAACTAACCCGGACTGACGCCGTTTTCAGCAGAACTGCCATGATGTTGTTTTATGTGTAGAAAACAAAAGTTCTCGAAATGTCCTGAAAATCCACGGAGGCACTTTTGGAAAATATAAAAAATACTGGCGAAAGAATCAAGACCAGGGGGCCTACACCCTGTCCACGAGGGTGGGGGGCGCGCCCACCCCCCTGGGTGCGCCCCCCTGTCTCGTGGGCCCCCTAAGGATCCGCAACCTCAACTCCAACTCCATATATTCTGTCTCGCGGAGAAAAAAATCAGAGAGAAAGTTTCATCGTGGTTTACGATACAGAGCCGCCGCCTAGCCCTAATCTCTCTCAGGAGGGCTGATCTGGAGTCCGTTCGGGATCTGGAGAGGGGGATTCGTCGTCTTCATCATCATCATCAACCATCCTCCATCACCAATTTCATGATGCTCACCGCCGTGCGTGAGTAATTCCATCGTAGGCTTGCTAGACGGTGATGGGTTGGATGAGATTTACCATGTAATCAAGTTAGTTTTGTTAGGGTTTGATCCTTAGTATCCACTATGTTCTGACATTGATTTTGCTATGACTTTGCTATGCTTAACGCTTGTCACTAGGGCCCTAGTGCCATGATTTCAGATCTGAACCTATTATGTTTCCATGGATATATGTGTGTTCTTGATCCTATCTTGCAAGTCTATAGTCACATATTATGTGTTATAAGCCGACAACCCTAAAGTGACAATAACCGGGATACTTCTCGGTGATGACCGTAGTTTGAGGAGTTCATGTATTCAATGTGCTAATGCTTTGTTTCGGTTCTCTATTAAAAGGAGGCCTTAATATCCCTTAGTTTCCACTAGGACCCCGCTACCATGGGAGGGTAGGACAAAAGATGGCATGCAAGTTATTTTCCATAAGCACGTATGACTATTTACGGAATACATGCCTACATTACATTGATGAACTGGAGCTAGTTCTGTGTCACCCTATGTTATAGCTATTACATGAGGAATCACATCCGACATAACTATCCATCACTGATCCATTGCCTACGAGCTTTTCACATCTTGTGTTTCGCTTATTTACTTTTCCGTTGCTATTGTTACAATCATTACAAAACCCAAAAATATTACTTTTGCTATCGTTACCTTTATTATCATACTACTTTGCTACTAAATACTTTGCTGCAGATACTAAGTTATCCAAGTGTGGTTGAATTGACAACTCAACTGCTAATACTCAATAATATTCTTTGGCTCCCCTTGTGTTGAATCAATAAATTTGGGTTGAATACTTTACCCTCGAAAGCTGTTGCGATCCCCTACACTTGTGGGTTATCAAGACTAATTTCTGGCGCCGTTGCCGGGGAGCATAGCTCTATTCTTTGAGTCACTTGGGATTTATATTTGTTGATCACTATGAGGAACTTGAAAGACGAAAGAACCAAGATTTTTCCCTCAACTACAAGGGGAGGTAAGGAACTGCCATCTAGCTCTGCACTAGATTCTCCTTCTGTTTTGAGTAAGCTTGCGGCACCTAAACCTGCTACTGCTATGAATTCTGATATGTCGCATGTTATTGATGATGCCAGTTCTGCTATGCATGATACTTATGATGAAACTACTTCTGTGCATGATACTACTTTGCCATTAGGTGAATTTCTTGATGAACAACTTGCTAGGGCTAGAGAGAATGAAATTATGGAAGATGCTATTATTCATGATAGTGATGATGAAAGTTCTCCCAATGATTATGAATTGCCTGTTGCTCCTGAGGGTTATGTTATGGAAGAGGAAGCTGCTAGAGCTATCTTTGCTTGTAAAGATAGATATGATCTTAAGAAATTATTAGCTAAATGGAAGCAACAGTCACTTAATGCTAGAATGAAACCTGACCCTGCTTTTGCTACTTCACCTATATGTGTTACTGATAAGGATTATGAATTCTCTGTTGATCCTGAGATTATTACTTTAGTTGAATCTGATCCTTTTTATGGCCTTGAATCTGAAACTATTGTGGCACATCTTACCAAGTTGAATCATATAGCCACCCTGTTTACTCATGATGATAAATCTCGCTATTATTATATCCTTAAGATATTTCTGTTCTCATTAAAGGGTGATGCTAAGACTTGGTATAATTCTCTTGCTCCTGGTTGTGTGCGTAGTCCCTAGGATATGATTTATTACTTCTCTGCTAAATATTTCCCTGCTCATAAGAAACAAGCTGCCTTGCGGGAAATATATAATTTTGTGCAAATCAAAGAAGAGAGTCTCCCACAAGCTTGCGGGAGGCTTCTTTGATTACTTAATGCTTTTCCTGATCATCCTCATAAGAAAAATGAAATACTTGATATCTTTTTAATGGACTAAATGATGCTTCCAAGGACTACTTGGATAGTTGTGCCGGTTGTGTTTTCAGGGAAAGAACAGTCGACCAAGCTGAGTTACTATTGAATAATATGTTGACTAATGAAAATAATTCGACTCTTCCCGAGCCAATTCCCGAGGCAATTCCTGAACCAATTGAGCCAACTCCTGAGCCTATTCCTAAACCCACTCCGAAGAAGAGAGGTGTTTTATTTCTCAGTCCTGAAGATATGCAAGAGGCAAAGAAATCAATTAAAGAAAAAGGTACAAAAGCTGAAGATGTTAAGAATTTACCACCTATTGAAGAAATACATGGTCTTAATATACCGCCTGTCGAAGAACCACATTGTCTTGATAACCCGACACAGGTAGTAAAGGTAAATTCTCTCTATAGATATGATAAAGTTGAAATCCCCTCTACTAAATTTCATAGCCCATGCTTAGATGAATTTGATGACTTTATGGTAGACAAGAAAGTTTTAATGCTTATGTTATTAGAGAATTAAAGAATAATGCTTTCGAGATAGGATGCGTGAGCGATTATATGGCTAGAGTTAAAGGTGAACTTAAACTCGTTAGCAAATATGCTTCTATGGTTGCTACTCAAGCTGAGCAAGTACTTAAAGCTCAAAACGATTTGCTTGATGAATTAAACAATAAAAATGACTTTGCTGTTAGAGTGGCCACTAGAATTGGTAGAATGACTTAGGAACCTTTGTATCCTGAAGGCCACCCTAAGAGAATCGAGCAAGATTCTCAAAGAAATAATTTAGAGGCACCTAGTTCTTCCAAAAAGAAGAAGAAGAAAGACGATAGAACTTTGCATGCTTCTAGTGAACCTATTGTAGACACACCTGAGAATCCCAATGATATTTCTATCTCTGATGTTGAAACACAATCAGGTGATGAACATGAACCTAGTGATAATGTTAATGATAATGTTCATGTTGATGCTCAACCTAGCAAAAATAATGATGTAGAGATTGAACCTGCTGTTGATCTTGATAACCCACAATCAAAGAATCAACGTTATGATAAGAGAGATTTTGTTGCTAGGAAGCACGGTAGAGAAAGATAACCATGGGTTCAGAAACCCATGCCCTTTCCTCCTAAACCATCCAAGACAAATGATGATGACGATTTTGAGCGCTTTGCTGAAATGATTAGACCTATCTTCTTACGTATGCGCTTAACTGATATGCTTAAAGTAAATCCTTATGCTAAGTATATGAAGGATATCAGTACAAAAAAAGAAAGATACCGGAAGCTGAAATTCCCACCATGCTTGCTAATTACACTTTTAAAGGTGGAATACCAAAGAAACTTGGAGATTCGGGGGTACCAACTATACCATGCTCCATTAAAAGAAATTATGTTAGAACTGCTTTATGTGATCTTGGAGCTGGTGTTAGTGTTATGCCTCTCTCTTTATATCATAGACTTGAATTGAATAAGTTGACACCTACTGAAATATCTTTGCAAATGGCTGATAAATCAACTGCTATACCTCTCGGTATATGTGAGGATGTGCCTGTTGTGGTTGCAAATGTCACTATCTTAACGAACTTCGTTATTCTTGATATTCCCGAGGACGATAGTATGTCGATTATCCTTGGTAGACCCTTTTTGAATACTGCAGGGGCTGTTATTGATTGCAACAAAGGCAATGTCACTATTCATGTTAATGGTAATGAGCATACGGTACACTTTCCGAGGAAACAATCTCAAGTTCATAGCATCAATTCTATTGGAAAAAGTCCAACTATCATTATTGGAGGTTTTGAATTTCCTCTCCCTACTGTCAAGAAAAAGTATGATATTCTTATTATTGGGGATGTTCATATCCCCATTGAGGTAACTTAGTGTTATTCGAAATTTCTCCCGTTCCATGTTATTTGAAATGAGTTTGTTAACATGACTTGATCAACCTTGTTAGTGGATTCATTTTGATGATAACGAGATGGATGAAACTAGAAGGCACAACCTTTTGTACCCTCTTTTTACTTTTTGTTATTTAGAATAAATAAAGAAAAATACTATTATCTATCTGTTTTCTGAATTATCCGTGCATGAAAAAATATCCCGAAAATAAAAGTGCTCCAAATGCCCTGCACATTTAGTATGATTTTTATAGAATATTTGAGGATTTTAGGCACTGAAATCACTGCAGGATGGGCAAGCACGAGGCCACGAGAGTAGAGGGTGCGCCCACCTTCCCTGGGTGCGCCCCCTTGTCTCGTGGGCCCCTGGTGGCCCCCCTCCACATATGCCAGCATGCACACACTCCATCTTCTTCCAAAAAAATCCCCATCCAGCTCAAGCACGAGTTCTAGTCCGTTTTGCTGCGATTTTCGATCTCCTTGCTCAAAGCTCCATTCACAAAACTGCTTTGGGAGATTGTTGCTTGGTATGTTACTCCTCCATTGGTCCAATTAGTTTTTGTTCTAGTGCTTTATTCATTGCAAATTTTTGCTGCATAGGTGACCATGTTCTTGAGCTTGCATGTTAAATTTATGAGGTCCCAAGTAATTCTAATGCATGATATAGGCTCTAGGCACTTGTAGGAGTAGTTGCTACCAATCTTGTTTAGTATTATTCACTTTTATTTTGAAGTTACTAAAATTTCATAAAATTTCAGAAAATGTTAAGGAGACTTTTGAGGGGCTCTTCTAGCCAAGGCTCCCAGGAAAAACAAGCTAAAGAGAAGGAAAAAGCCAAGTATAATCTTCCTCGCATAGCGGAAGTACGGCCGTGTGAATTGCCATGTGATGATTTCTTGAAAGAAGCTGGAATTCATGAAGATTTTTATTCTTTGATCGAGAATGCATGCCTCACCGATTTCCTCCACGACCGGATCGATCAGTATCTCTTACTCACCAATACTTTCGTGCAAAACTTTTATTATTATCCTAAGAAATCACCGCCTTCAGTATCATTTCATTTATATGATGAATTTAGGGAAATGTCTTTACATAATTTTTGCGCGACCCTTTGAGGTAAAATTAGAGGAACCCCATCGTAAAGATGTGGATGGCTTTGTTAACACTATCACTGTAGAGGATCCAAAGAAGGGTTCCGATGTGAAAATCTCTAGCATACATTTTCCTGTTTTACGCTACTTTGCCATATTTGCTAGTAGATGCTTGATTGGTCATGGAAATAGTGGAAACTTCAATGTTCCTGATATTAGCATTCTTCACCATGCCTTGTTTGGAGATAATAGTTTTAGTATGGGTGCCGCCATTGCTAAACGGCTAACCCTGAATCGTACAAAAGGCCCCTTCTTTGGAGGTGTCTATGCTTCATGTCTTGCTAGACATTTTGAGATACCTATTAGGCACCATGAGAAAGAGGAGACAAAATTGCCTCCTTACATTTCAGATTAAAAGAGCATGGTAGCACATGAGTTCATTATTGACAACAAAGAAAAGATGCTCTTATATAACCTGACATTTAATAAGAAACACAATGAGACTATTATTTTGCCTGCGCCTCTATTGTTTGATTTGATTGCAGATAACTTTCTTGTCACGCCGGAAGCGGTGTACGCTCATCGAGGCAAGCATAAACTCCAGAACCTGAGCCTGAGCCGGAACCTGCACTGGACCCTTATCGTGCATCATCTTACCAGTGGGGCCTGGAGATGGCCAACCAGTGGTATCCCGATTACACCTCTCAGTACACCGGGGAGAGTAGCAGCGGTTCTTGGTATTAGACCCAACTTAGGCCAAAAGCCTAAGCTTGGGGGAGTACGTATTTCTCATCGACTTTACATTCATGTTCACACACTATTCTAGTCATCGGTGCTCATACACTTTCATCGTATTATCCATGCTAGTTTAATTTTCTTTTTCTAGCTTTCTTCTTGTGTGTCTGATAAACCTTAAGAAAAACCAAAAAAATAGTTAGTTCAATTTCCATGCTTGTAGTAGAAATTAAAATGAAAACCCAAAAGGATTTCTCGTTCTTATTTTACTTGTTGGGAGCTTTCTCATGTAAATAGTTTTCTTTTCTTTTCTTTTCTTTGGGGGTCGAGAGTAGAAGACCATATTGAAAATGTTTAGTGGCTCTCACATGCATGATTGTTTATTTAACTTAGAGCCCATATTACTCTGTCTTCTCTCTTGAGTTGAATGCTTGCAGATTCCAGCTTAGTCCAATGCACGTGCACTATTATTATTATACACATCGTTCAGTCGTGTAAGTGAAAGGCAATAATGACGATATATGATGGACTGATTGAGATGGGAAAAGTTGGTATGAACTCGACCTCTCTTGTTTTTGTAAATATGATGAGTTCATTGTTTCTGATTTAGCTTATTATGAGGTAAACATATTTGCAATGACATTTAGCGATTATAGTTGCTTGTGCCATGCTTGATTAGCTATGAGTTATAATGGTTTACCTTTCGTGCCAACATGCTATTAGAATGATTATGATGTGGTATGATGGGATGGTATCCTCCTTGAATGAATTGAGTGACTCGACTTGGCACATGTTCACACATGTAGTTGAAACAAATCAACATAGCCTTCATGATATTTATGTTCATGGTGGATTATATCCTACTCATGCTTGTACTCGGTGTGAATTAATTTTAATGCATGTTTATGACTGTTGTCGCTCTCTCAATTGGTCACTTCCCAGTCTTTTGCTAGCCTTCACTTGTACTAAGCGGGAATACTGCTTGTGCACCCAAACTCCTTAAACCCCAAAGTTATTCCATATGAGTCCACCATACCTACCTATATGCGGTATCTACCTTCCGTTCCAAGTAAATTTGTATGTGCCAAACTCCAAACCTTCAATTGAAATTTTGTTCTGTATGCTCGAGCAGCTCATGTTTCAACTAGGGCTGCCTATATCTTCCATGCTAGGTGGGTTATTCTCAAGAGGAGTGGACTCCGCTCCTCATTCACGAGAAAGGGCCGGTAACCGGGATGCCCAGTCCCATGATCCAAAAAGATCAAAGCAAATCAAAATAATTAAACAAAACTCCCCCAGGGCTGTTGTTAGTTGGAGGCACTCGCTGTTTCGAGCAAGCCATGGATTGATGCTTGTTGGTGGTTGGGGGAGTATAAACCTTTACCATTCTATTTGGGAACTGCCTATAATGCATGTAGTATAGATGATACAGCCATTTCATAGTTGTTGCATTGACAGCGAAAGTATGCCGCTCAAAATGTTATTCAATCTCTATTTTAAAATCGAGCTTTGGCACCTCTACAAATCCCTGCTTCCCTCTGCGAACGGCCTATCTATTTACTTTTATGTTGAGTCATCGCCCTTCTTATTAAAAAGCACCCGCCGGAGAGCACACTGTCATTTGCATTCATTACTATTGGTTTATATTGGGTATGACTTGACTGGATCTCTTTTACCATGAATCACAATGTTTAGTCAGTCCATGATCTTTGAAGGTGCTCTGCATTTATGTTTTGCGGTCTCAGAAAGGGCTAGCGAGATACCATTTTGTTGTATAATGTTATGATTGTTTTGAGAAAGTGCTGTCATCCGAGTTTTATTATTATGGCTCGCTAGCTGATTATGCTATTGATATGAGTAATTGTGAGACCTAAGTGTTATTGTGAGTATGGTTAGTTCATAATATTTGCTGAAACCTGAATGCTGGCTTTGCATGTTTACAACAACAAGAGCAACTCAGAGTTTGTAAAAGTTTTTCTTTATCACTTTCAGTTTATCAACTGGATTTCTTGAGGACAAGCAAAGGTTTAAGCTTGGGGGAGTTGATACGTCTCCAACGTATCTACTTTTCCAAACACTTTTGCCCTTGTTTTGTACTCTGAATATATGTGTGTTCTTGATCCTATCTTGCAAGTCTATAGTCACCTATTATGTGTTATGATCCAACAACCCTGAAGTGACAATAATCGGGATACTTCTCGGTGATGACCATAGTTTGAGGAGTTCATGAATTCACTATGTGCTAATGCTTTGTTCCGGTTCTCTATTAAAAGGAGGCCTTAATATCCCTTAGTTTCCACTAGGACCCTGCTGCCACGGGGGGTAGGACAAAAGATGTCATGCAAGTTCTTTTCCATAAGCACGTATAACTATTTACGGAATACATGCCTACATTACATTGATGAACTGGAGCTAGTTCTGTGTCACCCTATGGTATAGCTATTACATGAGGAATCGCATCCGACATAACTATCCATCACTGATCCATTGCCTACGAGCTTTTCACATCTTGTGTTTCGCTTATTTACTTTTCCGTTGCTATTATTACAATCATTACAAAGCCCAAAAATATTACTTTTGCTATCGTTACGTTTATTATCATACTACTTTGCTACTAAATACTTTGCTGCAGATACTAAGTTATCCAGGTGTGGTTGAATTGACAACTCAACTGCTAACACTCAATAATATTCTTAGGCTCCCCTTGTGTCGAATCAATAAATTTGGGTTGAATACTTTACCCTCAAAATCTGTTGCGATCCCCTACACTTGTGGGTTATCATCCCCAACGTGGCCCTCCATCGGAGGAGGAGCCGCTGGCGGAGGCGAGGCCAATCTGCCGCCCCGTCCTCCTCTCCCTCAAGCACCATGACGGCCTCGACCTCGCCCCCTCCCCCTCCCTCTAACAGCCGGCTCCGCCGCTACGAGCTCTTGGGGAGGAGCGATGTGTTGTCCCGCCGAGACCCTCGCCGCCACCGATGAAGCGTCGCCACGCCCCCTCGCCATGACAGAAGGAAGGAAGAAGCAAGAATGAGGAGAAGCAGATGACGAGGGATTGAGGGGCGCCGTTCTCCCACTCCCCTCTTTATAAAAGGGCGGGGGCAAGGCTCGGCTGCCCCTCTCGTCCAATCCGGACCGTTGAAGTGACAGCAGGCGGGGCCGTCGACCACCCTCCCCGCTCCATTGAAGGCATGTGGGACTCAACCCATGCGCGCGCGCGACTTCCTGCATACCGCGCGCCTGTGATTCGCTCTGCATCGTGCATGCAGCGAACGTGGTGCAAGGGATGGGCGCAGTGGGACGCGTGGAGCGACGGTTCCCAACTAAAGGCAGTAAATGAGCAGTGGCCCTGCTGAGGGAGTCCTGGATTAGGGGGTGTCCAGTTGGCCGGACTATGACCTTTGGCCGGACTCCCGGACTATGAAGATACAATATTGAAGACCTCGTCCCGTGTCCGGATGGGACTTTCCTTGGCATGGAAGGCAAGCTTGGCGATACGATATGAAGATCTCCTCCCATTGTAACCGACTCTGTGTAACCCTAGCCCTCTCCGGTGTCTATATAAACCGGAGAGTTTTAGTCCGTAGGACGAACAACAATCATACCATAGGCTAGCTTCTAGGGTTTAGCCTCTCTGATCTCGTGGTAGATCTACTCTTGTACTACCCATATCATCAATATTAATCAAGCAGGAGTAGGGTTTTACCTCCATCGAGAGGGCCCGAACCTGGGTAAAAACATCGCGTCCCCTGTCTCATGTTACCATCCGCCTAGACGCACAGTTCAGGACCCCCTACCCGAGATCCGCCGGTTTTGACACCGACATTGGTGCTTTCATTGAGAATTCCTCTGTGTCGTCGCCTTTAGGCCCGATGGCTTCTTCGATCGTCAAGCACAACGCGGTCTAGGGTGAGGCCTTTCTCCCCGGACAGATCTTCGTATTCGGCGGCTTCGCACTACGGGCCAACTCGTTTGGCCATCTGGTGCAGATCGAAAGCTACGCCCCTGGCCATCAGGTCCGATTTGGAAGTTTAAACTACACGTCCAACATCCGCGGGGACTTGATCTTCGATTGATTCGAGCCACGCCGAGCACGCCACACTGTCACGATGGGCATGATCTAGCTCTGCCGCCGGACAACGCATAAAGCATCGCTCAGGTGCCCGCTCCGACCATTAGCTCGGAGCCGACTGCGCTAGTCGGGGATGGACGGTTGGACGCCACCCCGGCAGCCGCAATCTCTATGGTGATAGAGCCGAATACCAGCCTAGTCCTTTGCAGGGCCCGTGACTCCAAGGTGCCGGACTCCGTTCCGGACTCCGTATATCCCGCACCTCTTCCGATCGAACCCGGTTGGGCTCCGATCATGGAGTTCACCGACGTCTTTCAGCACTCGCCCTTTGGCGATATCCTGAATTCACTAAAGTCTCTCTCTTTGTCAGGAGAGCCCTGGCCGAACTACGGTCAGCATGGTTGGGATACGGACGACGAAGAAATTCGAGGCCCACCCACCACCCACTGCGTATCCACTGTCGACGATTTAACCGACATGCTCGACTTTGACTCCGAAGACATCGACGGTATGGACGCCGATGAAGGAGACGACCAAGAACCAGCACCTATAGGGAACTGTAAAGCCACCTCGTCATATGACATATACATGGTGGACACCCCCAAAGCAGGGGATGGCGAGGAAAAAACGGAGGCTGACCCCTCCAAGAAGCAACCCAAGTGCCGACGTCAACGGCGCCGCTCTAAGTCCCGTCAAAGCAAAAACGGCGATTCCGGCACCGGAGATAACAACACGCCGGACAGCGCCGAAGACAACCCCCTCCAGCAGGATTCAGTGCAGGAGGACGAAGGAGCCAGCCCTCATGAGAGAGCGGCCGACAGAGAGGTCGAGGACGACAACTATATGCCTCCCTCCGAAGACAAGGCAAGCCTCGACGACGAAGAATTAGTCGTGCCAGAGGATCCCGTCGAACAAGAGCGTTTCAAACGTAGGCTTGTGGCCACGGCAAGCAGCCTTAAGAAAAAACAGCAGTAGCTTAGAGCTGACCAAGACATGCTAACCGACAGATGGACCGAAGTCCTGGCGGCCGAAGAGTATAAACTCGAACGCCCCTCCAAGAGCTACCCAAAGCGCAGGCTGCTACCCCAACTTGAGGAGGAAGCAACTAAACCTACATCACCAGTGTACGATGCGCCCGATTGGCCACCCCGTGGCCGCGATAGAGAGGCCTTCAGGCCCTCGACCCAGGCCGCACCCCGGCACCGCTCAAAACATACCAGAGTACGGGGAGACGCAACAGACCTGCAAGACATATTGGAGAATAAGGCAAGGCAAGCAAGATCGATCTACGGATCGCATGGGCGCCCCGATTCACGTGACGCTAGCCGTGACACCGGACATGATAAGTACGGCCAGGCCGAATACAACAGACCAAGCTCATCCGAGCTGCATCGTGATATAGCCCAGTATAGGGGCGCCGCACACCCTCTATGCTTCACAGACGAAGTAATGGATCATCAAATCCCCGAGGGCTTTAAACCCGTAAACATCGAATCATACGATGGCACAACAGATCCTGCGGTATGGATCGAGGATTATCTCCTTCATATCCACATGGCCCGTGGTGATGATCTACACGCCATCAAATACCTCCCGCTCAAGCTTAAAGGACCAGCTCGACATTGGCTTAATAGCCTACCAGCAGAGTCAATTAGTTGTTGGGAGGACCTGGAATCCGCATTCCTTGACAACTTCCAGGGCACTTATGTGCGACCACCAGACATCGATGACCTAAGCCACATAATCCAGCAGCCAGAGGAATCGGCCAGACAATTCTGGACACGGTTCCTAACCAAGAAAAATCAAATAGTTGACTGTCCGGACGCCGAGGCCCTTGCAGCCTTCAGGCACAACATCCGAGACGAATGGCTTGCCCGGCACCTAGGACAGGAAAAGCCGAAATCTATGGCAGCCCTCACGACACTCATGACCCGCTTTTGTGCGAGAGAAGACAGCTGGCTAGCTCATAGCAATAACATAACCAAGAGCCCTGGCAATTTGGATACCAAGGACAACAACAGCAGGTCACGTCGCAACAAGCATAAGCGCCGCATTAACGGCGACAATACTGAAGATACGGCACTCAATGCCGGATTCAGAGGCTCTAAACCCGGTCAGCGGAAGAAGCCATTCAAAAGAAACCCTCCGGGCCCATCCAACCCAGATCGAATACTCGACCGCTCATGCCAGATACACGGCACCCCCGAACAACCAGCCAACCACACCAACAGGGATTGTTGGGTGTTCAAGCAGGTAGGCAAGTTAAGCGCCAAAACCAGAGACAAGGGGCTGCATAGCGATGACGAGGAGGAGCCCCGGCCGCCGAACAACAGAGGACAGAAGGGATTCCCCCTGCAAGTGCGGACGGTGAACATGATATATGCAACCCACATACCCAAAAGGGAGCAGAAGCGTGCTCTCAAGGACGTCTATGCGTTGGAGCCAGTCGCCCCAAAGTTCAACCCATGGTCCTCCTGCCCGATCACCTTCGATCGAAGGGACCACCCCACCAGCATCCGTCACGGCAGATTCGCCACATTGGTCCTAGACCCGATCATTGACGGATTTCACCTCACTAGAGTCCTGATGGACGGTGGCAGCAGCCTGAACCTGCTTTATCAGGATACAATGCGAAAAATGGGTAATAGATCCCTCAAGGATTAAACCCACAAATACAACCTTTAAAGGCATCATACCAGGTGTAGAAGCCAGCTGTACAGGCTCGGTTACACTCGAAGTGGTCTTTGGATCCCCAGATAATTTCCGAAGCGAAGAGTTAATCTTTGACATAGTCCCATTCCGCAGTGGCTATCACGCCCTGCTCGGACGAACCGCATTTGCAAAATTCAATGTGGTGCCGCACTACGCATATCTCAAGCTCAAGATGTGAGGACCTCGCGGATCCATCACGGTAAATGGAAACACCGAACGCTCTCGCCGAACGGAGGAGCACAAGGCGGCCCTGGCGGCAGAAGTACATAGTAGCCTCTCAAGGCAATTCTCCAATCCATGCGTCAAATGTCCGGACAACGTTAAGCGAGCCCGAAGTAACCTACAACAAATCCGGCTGGCATGACATTCTACAACCTACAACAAATTCGGCTGGCATAACCCCTTTTTAATAAACAATACATAGCTCTTATCTATTATTGTACTCATTTATTTTTTATATATACAAATATGTTCAGTCATGACATTCTGCAACCGTACACTTTGGTACGGCCGATACACCAGGGGCTTAAGCACCCCATAACATGGTGTGAGAAGACTGAACACTCTCATGAGTGCGGCACCCCGAACTTATAGCACTATATGCATCGGCTCCGAATCATGTCTTTGGTCAATAGTTGGGTTTTCCCAGCTCCCATGTTTTGGTACCTTACATTCCGCAATGTTGGCTAAGGTAGCGCTGGGAGAACTACTGCGATTTTGCCCCAGTTGAGCTGGGTTAACACCTCAGTAGAGAAAGCTAAAACTGACCGTCATGATAGTGCGAGAGACCGGCCGCTGTTCGCGAGGTTTTTCGAGTCCTTAAAGACTTATGCCGCTTAGAGCGAGGAACCGGACTTATCCGGCCTAGGCGTGGATAGTGCCCCGAACTCGGTCTTCCGAATACTAGGGGCTTCGCCGAAATTTAAAATTATAGAATTCTATGGCCAAGTGAGAGTGATAAAGCATTATAAGTCCGACGGCCTCGTTCGTTGTGCTGAGCGCTTCCCTAGATGGACCCAAGAATGGGAACAAGAGCGCTCAGGTTTATCCCGAACACCCCAGCACTCATGGCATGGGGGTCGAAGCCAACGACTTGCATCTCTCGGATTTGATAAACGGCCGCACAGAAGGTAATATTTTAAATTAACAAGCGTTGCTTAACGCATATGAACAAAGTTTTCAGCGTACAGGATAACAGATGCGAGTCTACTCAAAAATTACATCTTTGGAGCATTCGTCTGCTATACGGCGAGCACCCTTCAGGACACCCTTATAATACATCCCGGGCGTGCGATACTCCTTGCTCGGAGGTGGCGCGTCCGTCAAAAGCTTCTCAGCGTACAACTTGCCCCAGTGCACTTTAGCACGGGCAAGGGCCCGATGGGCACCTTCGATACAGACGGAGCACTTGACGACCTCAATCCACGGACACGCGTCCACCAGCCGCCGCACCAGACCGAAGTAGCTCCCAGGCATGGCTTCTCCAAGCCACAGCCGAGCTATGAGGCCCTTCATGGCCTGTTCGGCCACCTTGTGGAGCTCGACCAGCTGCTTCAGCTGGTCGCTTAGGGGCACCAGATGTTCAGCCTCAGCATACTGAGACCAGAACACCTTTTCCGTCGAGCTCCCCTCTTCGACTCGGTAGTGTGCGGCGGCATCAGACACACTACGGGGCAGATCGGCGAACGCTCCTGGAGAGCTCCGGATTCGGGTAAGTAGCAGATAATTAACTTTTATATTCTTGCTTTGCATAAAGAATGCCTTACCCGCCGCTATCTTCTTCATCGCCTCGATCTCCTGGAGGGCCTTCTAGGCTTCGGCCTTAGCGTTTTTGGCACTCTCAAGAGCCAAGGCGAGCTCGGACTCTCGAGTCTTCGAGTCACGCTCCAAACTCTCGTGTTTTTCCACGAGAGCCTGGAGCTCTTGCCGCACCTCCGCCACCCACGCCTCCTGCTTCTCTCGCTCGGTGCGCTCCAAGGCCGCACTGTTCTCGGCCTTGGAGACTGCCTCCTTCAGGGTCGCCACCTCGGCTGTGGCCCCTGCAATATTTATGTTGGTCCTGTCATTATTTGCAACCAAGTATTTCTATATACATTTACATGCGGTATTACATACCCTCCTTGTCCTCGAGCTGCTTCTTGGCACGGCTGAGCTCGTTCTCGGACCGCTCGAGGTTCTCCTTCCAGGCATTAACCTCCGCAGTCAGTGCGGCAGAGGTCAGCAGCGCAGCCTGCATTCCCATATTGACATATTTTTATTAGACTCCTGTATATATCTTTTTAGATCATCAGCTCATCTTTTCTTTCTGAACGCCGAACTGAGCATCAGGGGCTATTGTCTATGCGGTAATATTTTTTATATGTTTTTTAACACATACCTCAAAGCCTGTTAACAGGCTTGTACAGGCTTCTGTCAGCCCGTTCTTGGCGGACTGAACCTTCTATATCACCGCACTCATAACAGTGCGGTGTTCCTCATCGATGGAGGCGCCGTTGAGCACCTCCAGCAAATTGTCCGGCACCTCCGGATGGACGGGGGTCGCCGGCGTCGTAGGCTTGCCCTTCTTACGAAGATGCCGCCTGTCAGACTCTGGAACCGTTGATGGTTCCGGAGCAGTGTCCGGCCCAGGGCCGGACTTAGATCCCTCCGGGGCTTTACCCCCTTCGGGCCCGGAGTCCGGGAGATCGCCTTGCGGCGCCTCCAGGACCACCTCCTCCTGGTTTTAGTCCCTTTCGGGACTCTACCTCGGTGTTGTCCGCATGGAGCGGGGAGGAGGCCGTTGGAAGTGAAGCGCTATTCACATCCGACGAATTCAGGGAGCCGCTCGACGAATCACCGAGCTGAGCTCTGGGCGGGCTGCATAATTAAATTCGGCGTCAGAAGCTATCGAATAATGGAGGAGTGCAATAAGTCATTCGGGTAGCCGGATACTTACGATTTTTCCAGGGGCTTGACCCTGGATGGCCATTCCTCCCCGCTGTCTTCGGCATCGGAGGTGTAGTCCGGCAGAAGGGTCTTCCCCTTCTTGGACCCTCCGGCTTCCCTAGTTGGGGCGACCTTTCTTTTCTTTCCTCCCCCCGTTGGAGGGGGAGAGGCTTCTTCTTCTTCTTCCTCCTCCTCGTCTTCGGAGGTGGAGGGTGCGTCGGGGTTGTCGGGCGAATCCGACACCGTCAGGCGCCGCGAACTCTTTCGGGTCCCCATGGCCTTATTCTTGGCCTTCTTCTCTGGCACCACATGGGGTGCCGGAACCAGTAGCCCTGTCAATTGGGTGTCCGCTAGGTCTTCTGGTAAGAGAGCCAGACAGTTCATCTGCCCGGATGTCTCCAACCAATTCTGTCACAAGAGAGGGAGTTTAGATCCCACAAGGAGTCAGACTATGAAAGACGAGAATCCCGTAAAGGTTAGAGTAACTTACCTCGCTGTCCTGGCGCCGCTAGCTAAATCTGCGATCTTCGGTAGCGGATGCGGGTGCCTCAGCATCCTTAAACAACACCTTCCAGGCATCTTCATACGAAGTGTCGAAAAGCCCGCTCAAGGTTTGGTGTCGTGCCGGATTGAACTCCCACAATTTGAAGGCCCGTTGTTGGCATGGGAGGATCCGGCGGATAAGCATGACCTGGATTATGTTGACAAGCTTGAGGTTCTTGTTCACCAGCTTTTGGACGCAGGTCTGAAGTCCGGTCAGCTCTTTCGAATCCCCCCACGTTAGGCATGTCTCTTTCCAGGAGGTGAGCCGTGTGGGGTAGCCAGATCGGAATTCGGGGACCGCCGCCCATTTGGGATCGCGCGGCTCGGTGATGTAGAACCACCCCGACTGCCATCCCTTTATTATTTCCACGAAGGAGCCTTCGAGCCATAGGACATTGGCCATCCGGCCCACCATGGCGCCTCCGCACTCCGCTTGGCGGCCGCCCACTACCTTCGGCTTGACATTGAAGGTCTTCAGCCATAAGCCGAAGTGGGGCTGGATGCAGAGGAAGGCCTCGCACACGACGATGAACACCGAGATGTTGAGGATGAAGTTCGGGGCCAGATCGTGGAAGTCCAGGCCATAGTAGAACATGAGCCCCCGGACGAACGGGTGAAGAGGAAAACCCAGTCCGCGGAGGAAATGAGGAAGAAAAACAAGTATCCGGCCTTCCTCAACTTTTTGATGTGCCTCTCCGTGATGGAGGAGGCCATCCATCTACTTCCCGCTCCGGACATGATTGGAGAAGGTTGAGGTGGGAACTGCGGGCTTGGGCATTGGAGCTCGAGCGCGCAGGGACGGATAAGCAAAGGAGGAAGAAGGCGTAAATGGAAAGGGTAGATCCTTATCCCCTTATATGGGCGGCCGAAACTATGAGCCCCCATCGGCCTGATAAAACTCGCTTATCTCCCAAGCGCCGCGGTTAATGGCGCGGTTGGGTTACCCACGCCCGTATTGATGAGAATCCCGGAACAAGGGGACATGATCTCTGCTTTGACAAGACGTGCCAAGGAAATTGCCTCGCTAAACGCGCTGAGGTGGAATAGTGAAATGAATGAAAGCATGGCCGTGGCGTGATGTCACACTGCGGAATACGTCAGCAGATTAGATTTGTGCAAATATTATTCTCTCTACGGTGGCATGTGGAACTTATTTTGCAGAGCCGGACACTATCCTAGTGTTCAATATCTTGTATGAAGTATTCGGAGCAGGAACCCGCCTTGCAATGCCAAAGACAACTTGCGCGCCGGACTCGTCGTCATTGAAGCCTGGTTCAGGGGCTACTGAGGGAGTCCTGGATTAGGGGGTGTCCGGATGGCCGGACTATGACCTTTGGCCGGACTCCCGAACTATGAAGATACAAGATTGAAGACCCCGTCCCGTGTCCGGATGGGACTTTCCTTGGCGTGGAAGGCAAGCTTGGCGATACGATATGAAGATCTCCTCCCATTGTAACCGACTCTATGTAACCCTAGCCCTCTCCGGTGTCTATATAAACCGGAGAGTTTTAGTCCGTAGGACGAGCAACAATCATACCATAGGCTAGCTTCTAGGGTTTAGCATCTCTGATCTCGTGGTAGATCTACTCTCGTACTACCCATATCATCAATATTAATCAAGCAGGAGTAGGGTTTTACCTCCATCGAGAGGGCCCGAACCTGGGTAAAAACATCGGGTCCCCTGTCTCCTGTTACCATCCGCCTAGACGCACAGTTCGGGACCCCCTACCCGAGATCCGCCGGTTTTGACACCGACACCTGCGGTCTCAAAGAGACACGCAAGCCGCCTCTTTACTGTCCACCACAACATGACGCTAGCATGCTTCCGTCACGCACGCGCGCGCGACCCCCACGTCGCACGTTCAATGTGGGTCTTGGGGAAGCGCAGCGGATGGAGCAGTTACTGCGGTAAAATCCGCCCCGCCCGCCCGTGCACCGTTCTGGGCCTTGCCCAACAACATGTCGCGCTTATGTATGGCCCAGGCCTGGGGGGCTCCTGTCGGTGTACAAAAGTAGGGTCTCTCCTTTTGACCCCTTTACTTGTGCACGGGCAGTCGAAGCCATGCGCCATGACCACACATAGCAGGGCAAAGGAGGGAAGCCGGGGAGAAGCCGAAGGCTCGAGACAAACAAGGCAACATCAAGGACCAAGGCCACAAAGTGCAGATGGACGAAGCAAGTTTCCCCGGCAATACCCTTGCTGGGGGCAACCTCAGCAGCCTCGGCAAGGCCCTTGCCGGGGCAGCTCACCCACACCGGCAGAGCGAGCCACCCTTGAACCCACGGCCTCCAATGTCAACAACCACGTTGGATCAGGGTTCGGAAGGCACCTCCGTGGTGGCATGCAGATCTTTGTGAAGACATAGAATGCTCAAGATCAGATGGGGATTGAGAGGCAACAATCCTCACCAAAGACCCTTCCAAAGAAATCCACAAGACCCCCGGCAAGATCCTTGTCGGGGACTCCAGCGCGCCACGGCAAGACCCTTGTCGGGCCACCCGACAAGACCCTTGCCAAAGGCGACAGAGGGGCCACTGCCAGGCCCGCACCAACCAACTCCCCGCCGCCGTTCACATGCAGCTGCCAGCCCAACCAGCAGGGCAGGCGCCTGCGTGGCAACATGAAGCTTCCAGGCCAACTCAGCATGCACCTGCGTGGCGGCATGCAGATCTTCGTGGAGGCTCCACCACCGCGCCACCTCAGCTGCTTGCCTACCTACATGGCACCGCATGCATCGCTGGCCAGGGCGCGTGTCGAAGCGAGGAGGAGCGGCGACGGACGGGACGGGCCTCGCTCCCATCCCCGATAAAGTGAGGGACACCTAAGCCATGCATTAAATGCATCTTGTCCTGTTATACGGGCGATAAGCTTGCAACACTGTAGGCTCCTTCCACCTCCTGTGTGCCACTGTGGCAGCCCCTTTCGCCTATAAAAGGAGGCCCATGGCATACAGAAGGGGGATTTGGCTCTTTGGAACCACACAACACCCGTAGCTAGTTCGAGATCTCAAGAACACTCAATACATCCACCAAGCAGGACTAGGGTTTTACGCATCCTCACGTCCCGGACATGGGTAAACGATCCTTGTGTCAATTACTAATCGTGCTCTTCTCACAACCCCGCGCCCCGCAACCGTAGTAGGGATTCTTGTGATCCCATAGCTGTCGTTTCCACCGACATGGAGGGAGGATCGTGTACCGCGGGTGAACAAACAAATTGCGACTTGATGCGTTATGTTAAAAAAGAGGCAAACCATGTGGGCCTACCTTAGAGGCAAGGCTCTATACACAGGAGTACTTTGGATGTGTCCCGTCAACTCGCAGAATGAGGAGAAGCTTGCTTAGTATGCCGTCTCCCCCGCCCACGGGCGCGGTGGCTCGCAGGATGAGGTGAAGCTTGCTTACCAGTAGTAGTACTACTGTACGCCTTACGCCCGCTCCCTCGCCCACGCGCGCAGTGGCTCGTAGGACGAGGAGAAAATTTTACTACTCCCTCTGTTTACTCCTCGTCCCTACTACCTTGGTTAGAGAGATTATCATTGTTTGGAATATATATGTCCTTTAGTACTCCCTCCATTTACTTATACAAGGCCACTATAAAAAAATACATTTTGCATCTATACAAGGCCACAAATAGAAATCAAGACAAAAGTTACTACTCCCTCCTTTCGAGACTATTGTTCCATTTCAAAATCTCTCCAACCAAGGTAGACGGTGAGTGGTCGAATTAATTTCGTAGTTTGCACAAGTAATTAGTATGCTCATTTTTCTCAAGAAGTTATGTTTAATGAGGCATTAATTAGAACCAATGCATGAATGACCACTAAATTTCCATGAACTTCTACATGCATGGTGAGTTTTCTCTTAACACTGCTTGCATCGGGTGATCTAACGCACCTCGAAATCCAACATGTGATGGTACTACTACTAGTAGTAGAATTGAGACTTATCAAACGGAAAAACGAAGCAGCAAAAACCCAAGCCGTGTCTTGTACTCCTCCGTCGATGCTCCCTTTCATGAATTCTGTACTTCCTGTCGCTGACATGTGGGACATATAGCAACCGGGTCGATGTGTCAAGCACCAAATAACAATGCAGAACAGCAGGGGGATGCACCCCAGTCGCCCCTGTAGTAGTAATGAGCAATGTGACGTCAAATCACAATGCCGCACCTTCCCAAATGGACGAAGAAACCATTATTTCACACTTTGGTGTGCCATCATCTCAAACCACGTAGTATTGCTTCTGCCTCAAGAGGGACACGCGCATCGCCTTGGTACATCATGACACGTGGGACCGCATGACAGGCCATGCTCCCCCGCCGATCGATCGGTAAAATCACCTCATTTTTCTATACTTCCTCCGTATCAGTTTACATGGCATGCACGTCGTTCTAGGTTGAGAATTTAACTGGCTATATATGTGATGAACAGTACTCTAGCCTTTTAAAAAATGTATACTTTTGTAGAGTAGTAGTATCGATGGATTGCGCCATGGAGCAAAACTTGAAATTAAAAAAAGGTGGTAGATATAGAGAGTGCTCGTCACCAAATTATGCATATAGTACTATTAAAAAAGCTAGTACGTGTTTAAATGGGGTGCTAAATTCTATGAAAGAAACACTAGTATGTATGTACTAAAGAGTTAAAGTAACAAGAAGAAACATAACATAGTTCTGTTGGGGGCTCAGCACGACACACCCCTCAAATTAAACTAAGCACACCTGAAATTAAACTATGCAACTAATCCGATAGACACTTCATTAGAACCACCATGAGCAACGACACTGCCACCTTACTCGGAGTCCTTGTCCATGTCCTCGACTTCGTCCTTGTCCCTCTTCCTCTTGGCCGATACTTCTTTGCTTGAACCGCACACTTGGCTCTTGCTCTTCATCCAATCCTTGTAGATATTGAAACAAAGGTAGCCATCCACTGCAGCGTAGTGGATGTGGTCTATATCTAGTACATTCCACTGCCATGCATGACGATGAAACATGTAATGAGGTTTCTCCAGTTTACCGTACGAAGGATGAACCATGGCTCCTGCCAGGATCAACATTGAAGGCTGACCACTAGAGGGCAGCAGTTGATTCTTCTGGAGGTCGAAGGGGTTGCCTATAACGAGGCATATCTAACCTAGGACTCTTTTGTCATTCATAAAGTCTACAGTAACGAATTTGACTAGGTCGCTCTTGAGGAAGTTCTTAAAATCCTGGCATTCAACGTCGGCATGGCATATGTGGTAGACCAAGCATAAGTCATGCACGCAAACCTGGATCATGGCGGGCTTCTTCCTCTCTTCCTCCTTTAGATCCTTCTCTCATCCCAGAACTGTGGTGTACTCAGCATCTAACCCAGCGACCCACTCATCATCTGAGTTTTCGAACATGCGTCTGAAGCGAGAAAGGCATCCTTTCACCGTCGCGGAAGAACGGGTGTAGATGACGTCGAAATCGTCACTGGTGATGGTTCTATCCTTGTACTCACCACCGATAATGGAGATTTGGGACGCCATGGATTTGGGAGGAGGGTTAGGATTAGTGGAACTGCCATAATGTGAAAGGATGGGACGACTAGGAGCGAACCGCCGTAATATTAAAGGACGTGCGGGGATAGTAGGAGCGAACTGCCAGCGTGCGAACGGCAGGGTAGTGGTTTTCCATTCTCCCATGATACGGGCTTCCGAGAGCCCTTGGATATAAGATCAAACGGTTCCATGTTGTGATTCTAGACCTATGGGTGAATATCCTATCCTGGAGGGTTATTCTGCAAATTTTCAACAACTTAGCATGTGACCGTTCGATCTTAGATCCAAGGGCTGCCAGCAGCCCATATCATGGTCGCCCTACCATGACCGTCACGTCGCTCGCGCGGTCGCGCCCTTGGAGATTTAACACGGTGCGTTAGGCTATCTGATGTTGGCATGTCATCACTTAGTCACTCATACTACAACAAGGTTATAAGGTTGGCTATAAGTGTATTTTTTTCACTTCTCTCTATCTCTTTCCTCGTACTATTTATTGCATTTTCCAAGGAGTGGCCTCTTCCAATGAAATGGTGCTTTAATGAGGTGCTAAGGGCATTAAATGGCGTAGCAATCAAGTCCCCAATGCATAGGTGCTTAGTTTTTTATTGCTAAGTTTGCTTCATTTAATTAGCTATAGACTCAAAATTGTCTTTTCACCTAGGTACACGCGCTTAGCACTGTTTCTTCCTTGGGTCACCAAACTAGTCTCTCTCTTCTTAATTAACTTTCCACATCAGACTTTATGCCTATGTGGCAAGCTTAGCACCTGTAGGAGCAAGTAAGTACAATAGTACGCTTTACATGGCATTTTTGCATATGTGGAGGAAAGAGGCAAGGAAAAAGTGGAGAAGTGGGCTCTCATGCAAGAGCCAGCCTCTACATGGTGGAGCATTGGGAGAGGCACCTGTATGGAGGTGGTCAGGAATCAGGAGACTCACGCCAGTCGTAGCGCCGCAGTTAAAATGATGATGGCAAGTCAAATCACGGGGCACCACCCGTCGAGCAGTAACTCGCTGTCAAATCACACAACCCTATGTTTGCAGCAGCCTACTCCTTCATATTCTCGCGTCTTTGTCGAACCGGCTAGGCGGAACTGCCCCGCCTATCATGCAGGAAAAGCCCCGCCCACAACTTTTTAATACTATATGTTTAGAAACTACATCTGCTTAAGAATCCAATGATATACTTTTTGCGACATAGTAACTCATATTTAGTTAGTCAAATGGATGACCTAGAACTACGTGCATGCCCTATAAACCAAGACGCCTAAAAAACGAGACGGAGAGGGTAGTTCAGTATGTATCTTTTTAGATCAATATAGTCGGGATTCACCAAGGAGCAAAACCAAGTGGTAGGCTGCTCCTATCGTGTTGGCGTAGCAACTCAAGCAGGGTCAGTCCGCACACGAAATGGCGACACACTTAACAAGACCCCTTTGGCCGACATGTGGCTCATCCGCCGTCTTGTTCCACGTGCGATGCACCAAATTACAGTTCAGAGCAGCGGTTGGAATTGGAGGCACCCCGGTCATAGCGCCGCAGTAGTAGAAAATGAGCGATGAGGGGTCAAATCACAAAGCACCACCTTTCCCGCATTAAGCTGGACGGACAAAGCAACCATCATTTCACTCTAGGGTGCAAGAGCATAAAGAAAAGAGAAAACAATGATGCGTGCGGCAGCTACCTAGGGCACCCTAGGGTAGGGGTCTCCACTACAGATCATTTTTTTAAAGCGCTACAAATCGGCTTCTCCCTCGTCCTCTTGAAGAAAACCGATGATGAGTGCGGCGGTAGGGTTTGTAGGAGTACTACAGCGTGCAGGGCCACGTCATAGTAAACGGGAGAGGGATTGAGTTCGAGTCGACGCCTTAAATATGTGTGGGCTGCTTGGTTTTACGGGAACGAGGCAGCATTTTGGGTTCGGGGACCAGTGGAGATATAGTGCGTACAAAAAATTGTGGACGTAGGTTCGACCAAAAGGCAATGATGCATGGGCCCTGCATCTTGATATACCCGGGCCTCGTGAAATTTGCTACTCTACTCAAAACTAGTAAGGTACACATGCATTGAACGCATGAGATTTCGGAACCAAATTATGAATAAATACACACTATAGCATGTAAAGCTTTGAGTCATATAGGCATAATGTAGATGTTTGTTTAGTTCTTATAGTTCATCTCATTCAAAATCAATTAGTTTTATAAAAATGTTAAGATTCATGGGGTTGTGCATTGTCAAGCATAAAGTAAAAAACAAATAATGGCAATTCATTTAGAAAAAAAATTCAATTATGATACGGAAGATTCTAGAACAAAGGAGAAGTGCTTGTGTTTTGAGGTTTGTGCATTATGCTTAAGTTCAACCATGGAGTCTTCTAAATTGTACATGTGGCAGATCTGGTGGAATGTTGATGATATCCAATGGCCAGTAGTGCTCGGATTTGCCATCTCTGCTCTGTCGGATTAGCTTCATCCATCAACCATCTTTCAAAGTTATTCGCACAATATATAGTTCTTGTGCCATAGTTGCATGTCTTAGAAAAAATCTACTAGTGTGTTGTACTAGCTATTTAGGAATAGAAGATGTATACATCGAAGTTGTAGGGAAAGAGATGACATGGAGTATCTCAATTCCTATGAGTAGGGATTGGATAAGAGATGTCATTTGGTTCACATCATAGGAACTTTTCTATTGAATCTAGAGATGACATGTATCTCAATTCCTATGAGGAGGGATTAGAAAAGAGATGTAATTTCGTTCATATCGTAGGAACTTTTCTATTGAATATACGCTAATGTTTATTTTCCTTTGAAATTATGGAAGTATAGGAATCCATTCATATGAACCAAGTGGCTCTAAAGCTATAGAAATGATATCATGTTTATTTCCTTTGAAATGTGGGGTATATGAATCTATTCCTATGAACCAATTGGCTCTAAAGGAAAAAATCCTATAAAAATCATATCATATAGAGTTCCTATGATATTCCTCCACACCAAAGGATGGTTGAAATTGTTGCAGGTGATACGATGGTCTTTCTTTGTAGACCCCTCCCCCATCTTTATAGTTACCTCTCGAAGATGAATGAAATGATATATATAGGGTATTCTACATGTGCAATTTGGTACACGAAAACTCGGTAAAAGTTTGTGAGGTTCGAATTTTGAATAAAGCTATATGCACTGCATTTTGGAACGGAGGGAGCATACGGCAGTAGCTAACACTCACGCGGAAGATTTGTGCGTAGGAGGAGTGGCTATTCTACTAAATGACATGGCAAAACTGACACCGTCGGATGCCGATCTAACGGTTCTTACGGCGTTCGTCAGGAAAAGGCTTGTGGCGAACGTTTATCGGATAATGATTTACCGACACATGCATTGCATTGATACGTGCCCCCCCCTCTCTCACGCACACGCACCCTCACGAGTCACGACTCTCTCGAGTCCTCTCGCACCCACCGTCTATCTGCAGGTAGACGTCACGCACATATGTTCTCTTCACACCCTACCCTCAGAACTTCTAAAAAACAAAAGACGTCGTGCACATTTTATTTTAGCTCACACGTCGCACACTTATAGTACTATTACTCTTGTGACGAACGTTCTTTGGGCATAGTATATTGTAATCTTATAAAGAGAAGCGGTGCACGCACGTACTAGTTCTCTCACACCCGCTTGCGGATACACGTAGGAGCGCATTTTTTGAAGCTGGTACAACAAAATCACTCCACTATATATATAAGCAGGAGCCTTAGCGCTTGCTTTACTAGGGTTCCTCTCGTTCACTCTCTCATGCTCTCCAGATCTAAGCAAGACATAGGTGGCCACACTCTCTCTCAGCTCACGGCTGGTCACAAATCTAGCCGGACAACCTCGGCCAGGGCAGGGGTGTAGGTGCATCGTTCACACTGTCGTCGGCTGTGAGGGAGGAGACCAACGGCTGCCCGCGCGTCCTGATCGGCGGCCGTGCCGTTCTCTTTGAGAGAGCGCCAGCTCAGGAGGGCCTCCGACCCCTTCTTCCTCCCTGCGGTATTGTGGCCCAGATGCAGCCTCCCGACGCCGTCTTTGCCACATGCCGACGACCCTCAGGTATATATTCCTTTGAAACCTGCCTTGCTCTACTGCCCCAGCTCCCCACTTGGCTTCGTGTGGATCTTTTCCTACTTCCGTCCGCTGTTCCAAAGCCACCTAGACTTTTACTATTATTAGAGGTAAAGCTAGTTCATACAGTCGACTCTAAGAGTTGGTTCAAATAGGGAAGAAAGTGGGAAAGCTGTAGCATGAATCTAGGACTTGGTTCTATGAGGAAACAGGGGAAAATAGTAGATATTGGCTACCCAACTGGTCTCTTGGTTGAAAAGACGAAGAAAGCATGGTGGATGGCGAAGGGTGGTGGGAAGTGGACCTATCTCTTGGTTGAAAAAGGAAAGAAAGTGACGGGTGTTGGGGGACAACGCAAATGAGAATGAGCAGGTCTAGATTTCCTGTGCTCACATAGGAAAATGTCGCCGAGGAGATAAAAAATGGGACAAATACAGACATGCTGCCTGAGTGTTTGCCGCTCTCGGCAACCACATCTACCTCACCACTTTATGCCCCTACTGTCCCTACGCCCATATCGTTGCCGTTAATGTAAAATCACATGAAGCATTAAGCAATGCCACCTAATGTTACTATAAGTAATGGTCTAGTGCCGTCGATAAATTGAAGGAATGCCACCACCATTTTATGAAGTGCTTCCGTCTTGCTTTATTTCCCATGAATTGTGTTTTTGCAGTTACACTTAAATCTCACACCGCTAACATTGCTTCATCCCAGTGGAACTACACAAATTTGATTGCACATTTACTGACCATGTGCTACTCTCATGACAGTAATACTAATGCTATTGTTCCGCATGTTAATCTAGTGGCAGTGTTGATGTGATGTGATGCTACTTACTTAAGGGCACTTTCATACTGTCAATCTAGTGCCAATTATAACACAATAGATAATGTTGTTAATCATACACCACTGCAAATATTTGTCACTGTTTAAATAACCGTACTTCATAATTGCGCAAACAGGGATGTATGTCTTCATATCGTTTCAGGATGTCTGTCTCTGTATCATTTCTATCCGCGCAATCAGAAGCACACACCTCAGTTCTAGTGGAACTGCACAAAATGAGATGGCTATCCCTCGCTGATGTCGTCTAACCACCCGTCTTCCAGGTATTCCTACATTGGTAGTTACTAGGTAGAATGACCAACGCAATCTAAAAGAAGTTGATTCGTACGTTTTACTTCCTGATTGCAGTGTAGGGACGAGCGAAAACAACTGCATCCTAGTCCGGAATGCACTTTCTACCTATTCATCCATGGACCGAGGACTAGCTGGCACAGCTGCACGGCGGTGTTCTGGACAGGTGCGCGGATAAGAGGCATTGTGGTCTGCTTATTTCTGCAAATAGCGGTACTTAAATTTAGTGGAATGCACAAGAATTTCAGCTGGTCAATACACTGCATGGTTCAGTTCAACATTCCAGCTAAGATCACAATTATAATTGGTTATTCTGGAAGGATAGAACCTAACCCTGGATGGTGGCAACAAGAAAAAACTAGAGTGAACTCCAGGAAATTTAAGCCTGCCGGGAGGCCCTTTGCTCAGAGAAGCCTTGCTTGTTTTTCCTGATTAGTAAACCTTCTCATAACTTTGTCTTTTGCTATGAACTAGTATATGTTTGTTATGTTCTATGAATCATTGAGATGTATAAAATTGGTTAACTTATGCTTTTCAAGTTTTTTATGAAGCCGAGTTTAATGTGAGTGTTCCACATGAATGCTGGACTAGCGTGTGAATGTTTGGAATTTCCATTGTGGCCTCAGTTAACTGCATGAACCACTGTAACAAGATACATAGTTGCTTATATGTCAGAAAGCAGATTGTTGATTGTTAGCTGGTTGATAGCCTAGTGTTGAAGCGAGCTAAGCCAATGTGTCGTGTTTTGCACAACTGCTTACAAGTGGGGTAGCACCAACAGTGTTTACAAGTACTTATGTATATGTCGGTGCACAGTTCTTGAACGAATACTTTATTTCATTGAAACACACACTGCTCGTATGATAAACCATGAAAACTTATGTCTTACCATGCCATATTCATGAAAAAACTAGTGAGGATGCATCTGTTTCAGCAACAATTATGATGGTTCTCACATGATTCACGGGCACACAAAAGTAGCAGCAGTTCCCATAGACGGATTCAAATAGAGTACTAGCCCCAGAGGGGTCGATAACAAGCAAGGTTCAGATAATTAGACAGAATACAAACTACTATTAAACACTAGCTGGGGCAACTATTTCATGCCTCGGTCTAATTTGGGCTGGAAACAAGACGGACCTTGCCATGAACATCATCGAGGACGTCCCGCAGCAGCTCAATCCTGTGAACCTGCATGAAGACAACCTTGTGGCCTTGCCACTGATAAACTTGTTTGTGGAGGCATGCCACGTCATCTTCCTGCGTAAGCTTGACAAGAACAGTATGCCTCACAAACGAAGGAGTAGCTTTGAACTTCTTGTGCTTCAGTACACCCTAGACAACACTACTGACAACAGTGAGGCTGAAATACAACTCTTCATTGGTATAAGCGCAAATGGCTTCCAGGATCCAACAACCTAAGAACTCTATTTCCCTAGTGCGTATATTCAGGTCATCCGCCTCATAGCAAGTGACATGTACAACCACACAATCCTTGTCTGCATCAGGGCTCTAATTGAAACAGAAACAAATTCTGAATTACTTTCAAGTATAAGAAACACAAGTTATTTAAACGACTATGTGTAGCATGGCATCGAAGCTAATAAATTTTTGCATTATTCATCACCACATATTTAGATGAAAAACAACAATCGAGATCGGCAAAGAAGAAAATCACCTTGGGCGGCTCAGCG
>NC_041383.1:327362624-327370087 GCF_002162155.2 Triticum dicoccoides | reverse complement strand
ACGGGGCGTTGACCATCTCAGTAGTGGCCGTGAGTGTATTTGGGGTCGGCTCGGTGGCTGCCTCCATCTTCTTGGAGCTCTCTGTCTCGTGGGGATCAGCCTCCCACGTCTGCTCCAATATCGGCATATCTTTGCCTGGTTCTCCTTGGTCCATCATGAAACTAACGAATACTAGGAGACCACTGAAAGGAAAACACAATCGCAGTGACAATGAAACAAAAAAGAGAGTGAGGATCGGTTACTGCTGTGCAAAAGTTTTTTTTCTCTGAACAAAAATATACCAACATCACGGATCTGCTTACCTTCCCTTCGTTGGGAGAGAAGAACTGTGGCAGATGCGAGTGTTGCCTTTCTTGAATACGGTGAGGGTGAAGGGGATTCAGTGAAGAGGAAAATGATGGTTGCTTCGTCCGTCAAACTTAGACTGCGGGGAGGTGGGGTTTTGTGATACGATGACTCGTTACTGCCGCGCTACGACCGGGGTGACTCTCCGCCTGCATACTGCCTTATAATTTGGTGGATGGCATTTGGGCCCGCGTGCTGCATGGCCTGCATGTCGGTTAACAAAAGTATAGCGGCATTCAGTAGAGGGAGACGTTTCAATGACCTAGGAGGAGCCAGAAGCGGTATTGTATCGCCTTTACTAGTAGTAATTGTTTTTCTGGGTAGTTGTAGAGTGTCTCCACTGTACTAGTAGTAATTGTTTCTCTGAGCCCAAGACAAAACAGCCCATCCACCCTAGTAAATAGGAAAATCAATTCAAAAGCCCATATATTTACTGAATGAGAGGCGCTACCCACACCCAGCACACCGCCCCCCAAAAGAACCTGGGTGCTCTTCTTCCTCCTCACTCCCACCCACCTCACGTCAGCTCGATCCACTCATACCACCAAATCCCTCGCCTCACTCCTACAGAAAACCCCAGCTCCCCTTCTTCCTCACTACTACAGAAAAACCCCGGCTCCCCTTATTCTTCACTCACACTACAACTAGGCTCGTCATTCGTTACTCTGCTCAAATCCGTGAGCACGACGCAACACCCTCAGGAAAATGGAGTCGGCTGACCCCAGCGCCAAGAAGATGAGGCTCCCGCTAGCGGCGACGCCTGTTGTAGATCTCACACCCGGTAGCGCGGGGAGAAGCGGTGACCCCACCCCCATCGGATCCCAGGAACCCGTAGAATCTTGGGTGGACCGCATCAGCGATCTCACAGACGCCATCCTTGGGGAGATCATCTCGCTTCTCCCCACCAAAGATTGCTGCCGCATCCAAGTCCTCTCAATTCGGTGGCGCCCTGTATGGCGTGTCATGCCCCTTAATCTTGACTGTCGTCAGCTATCTCTCTTCAATGATTTTGAAATCCCCAGAGTCATCATCTCCTCCCACCAGGGCTCCGTTCAAAGCCTCTACATCTCGTCATGCTACCTAAGCAAGCATACCATGCCCTGCATGATGGACGCCTGGCTGAAATCCCCTCAATTCACGGAACTACAGTTGCTTGAGTTCTACTATTCCCCTAGAAATCACATACCACATACAGAACGCAATGTACTTGTGCCCTCAGCACCGATGTCCATCTCGCGGTTTTCCACCTCTCTCCACACCGCCACCTTTGCACTGTGCTACCTACCAGACAATCTGGTACTAAGCCTTTGACTCCCATTTCTCAAGAAACATTCACTTGTGCAGCTTCATATATCGGAGGCCTCATTGCACAGCATCATCCACTCCGGTTGCCCTGCCCTGGAGTGCTTGGTGCTTCTTTTCATAGTTTAGAATCGGTTGTCTCAAAATAAATTCGCCTAACCTTGTAAGAATTGGAATTTCTTTTGACGGAAGGCAGCTCATCATCCAAGATGCCCCTTCACTTCAAAGGTTGATCCTTGATTCTAAATAACCATCCTCTCTGCGCCTAAACTGGAGACCTTGGGTGTAATACATGATCTCTGTGCTCATTTCAATATGGTGTTTGGCTCCACGGTTCTTCAGGTACTTTATATTACCATCTACACTTGTAACCATAAGCTGCATTTTAAATTTTTGCGCATAAGTTATATATCATCTTGGAGTACACATTTTGTACTAATATTATGTTCAATGCTCAATGAAGAGTTTCTCCATGGATGGCCTATCAATGGTGATGGATTCTGTCAAGATCTTATATATCCAAATGAATAGTTTTGATCTGAACAAGATTATTGGCTTGATGCAATGCTTTCCATGTCTGGAGAAGTTGTATATAAAGGTGATAATTTCACGCACATTGGATACCCGCATATAGTGTACCAGAATTAACCGTTCAGCTGTTGCTCTTTCGACACTCTTTTTTTAGACCTTAACTGTTTTCAATCTTCATGTCTATTTAGGCAACAGGATGGGGTAAGAAACTTATAACCAATCGGTGGATTCGTAAGTATCGGGATTTTCTCACTTCTCATGAGATCCGATTGAAGACAGTAATGCTAGAACAGTATGTAGCCAACCGTGCAAACACTAGATTTGTCACATTCTTCCTACTGAATGTGAGGTTACTATTGTCCATCAGGCTAAAGTTTATCAACAACATGGTTTTGACGGATGGGTATGTCGAAGAGCAAAAAAAGGAGTTTCAGGTGGGCAAAAGAGCTTCTGAACGTGTCGGGCTTCTATTTACAACATATTGTGGTCATATTACAGTAAATTTTACGACCCAGGAAGTTCATTCTATGGACCTGACCGATCCATTTTGACTGTGACGGCCGAAAACAGTGCTGGAGTTAGATGTTGTTGCCCTTATCAACCTGGGTTTTTTGTAAACCTGATGAACAAGTAACCCTCGTGCTTTTGTACAGTTTGTAAGCTGGAGTTAGATGTTCTCGCCCTTTTAAACTTGGCTGTGACTGCCATATTTTCTTTGAAACAAGGCAAATGGCTTGCCATTTGTTTAACTTAGAGGGAAATATTGTAACAAATCCCAACCAAGGGAAATAACATTACTCTCATCGGCTGCTTGAGCTCACTGTGCATTACAGAAGCCAAGTGATTAGCCCCCACCAGCACCCACAAACCTATTCCGAACTAGCACATCAAGTGGGATGTAAATTTTCATAGGAAAGGTTGCACAATCGTGGTAGATTCGGATTCTGACATTTGGGACCCGCGAGGAAATAGCCTATCCAAGGTGGTGTCGACTTACTAGCCAGTCAACAAACGATTCTACCTACCAGCTGTTGGATTGACATCCAACATGTGTCATGTATCTTCTATCTTTTGTCTTCTTCTTCCTCCAACCGCCCAATCCAAACCACCCCGTCGGCTCCGCCTGCTCCCGCCTCCCATGGCTGGTTGCGCCTCCGCCGCCCTACCGTATGTACCCTCTAACGTTGGCCAGTCCCTCCCTCTATTCCCCCACATGTCATGTTATTCTCCGATGACGTCAACCCCAACACGCACCCACACCTGAACCAATCAACCCTTGTACTAAGTGCCTCTATATTACAAGCCCAAAATATGGTTCCTCCTAATGGCTGCACATCTGGGGCTCACGCCATTGTCAACATAGTCCATAAACGAGAGAATTACACTACGAGCGGCTGACACCAGGGACCCAGCAGGTCGCGCAGTTTTTTTAGGAACAAGCAGTTGTTATTCATACTAGTTTTAACGACGGATCATGGTAACAACGGGGCTGTGCGGGGGCTGTGGCCCGTCTGGCCAGGGTTTTATTTATGTTTACCACATCATGAGCCCAGTTGTGTTTGTTCTTGCTGAAAATGGCTAGCCCAGTTCTATTTTTTTAAAGAAATACCCGAACGTGGCCTGCTTGCTTTATCAGCCCTGCTGGGCTGCAAATCTTTCAAGACGAGGAGAGTTTCATTCAGTTTGCCCAAAAATGGGTTGTACATTTTTAAAACACATCAAACCGGGAATTAGTTTCAATTTTTTTCATTACAAGATTTTAAATTCCATTGATTATTATGCATGGACAATTTTTTGGATTTTATATTTATATAAATTATTTTTCAAAATATTTTGAATGTGAATCAATATTTCGGGATTAAAAATAGTTGACCGCACTGAAATATGCAAAATTTCGTATACTTTTAACCGTGGCCACAATATGGGGTGTAATGCTAACAAAAAAAGATGGGCTCCAAAAAAATTCTTAAGAATTAGCAAATGGGTTGTGCATTATTAGAAATAATGGCAGATGGGATGTATGCTGTTTTCAACAGATTTGAGGCTGACTTGTGCGCCTACTATAGGTTGACGCGTATGCTTTCCTAAAAAACGGTTGACGCACACGCAATGCCCTGTCAACTTAGTCAACACACGAGAGCAGTGACTGTTGGATGTCCGTCCAACGGCTGTCATGCTTCTTCAATCTCTGCTCTTCCTGCTCCAGCCGCTCAAACAAGCGCCGGCGGGACTGTCTGCTCCCTCCTCCCGTAGCCAGCTATGCTGCTGCACAGGCCTCACCGCCCCACCGTACTCCCATCACTAGCCTAGCCATCCCTCTACTCACCCACACCTGTTG
The DNA here is from genome assembly GCF_002162155.2 of Triticum dicoccoides. Lineage (NCBI taxonomy): Eukaryota > Viridiplantae > Streptophyta > Magnoliopsida > Poales > Poaceae > Triticum > Triticum dicoccoides. The sequence goes on along the minus strand of NC_041383.1, from coordinate 327,365,571 downwards.
TTATTCTCCGGGGATGGCAGATGAACCAGTAAACCCTCATACTCCTCCGCGTGGGAAACAACTGCCGAGTCTTCCCTGCCTCCGTGTCGTTCCCTTCCTAGGCCTCACCGTCGTCCACCGCCCTGGTGCTCTCGGCGCAGCCTGGTCAACATGGTCAATGAACGACATCCATCGGAAGTGGACTGTACGTGGAGAGGCTGACAGCTGGGTCCACGACCGCACGCAAGGAAATGCCTCCTTATTACGAGCAAAATAATGATTCCTCCACCGGACACCTAGGACCCACGAGAAGGGCCTCTGTGTTTCGTGAAAAAACGTTCCCCCGCTGACACGTCGGACCCACCAGCTATATCTTCGCACGCAAGGAAGTGCCTCCTTATTACGCACAAAAAATTGAATACCCCCCTGCTAGCTGGGACCCACCATAGTGGGTGGCTGACTTGTGGGCCTACTAAGTTGATGGGGACGGAGGGCTTTTTCAACTTAGTCAATACTCCAGTGACTGTACGATGTCCATCCAATGTCCATAGTGCTTCTTCAACCTCTAGTCTTCTTGCTCCAGCCGCGCAAAGCAGCGCCAGTCGTGCCGCCTGCTCCTGCCTCACGTGGCAGGCTATGCTACCGTGGAGGCCTCACCGCCCCCATACTACTCCCACCACTGGCCAGGCCATCCCTCCACTCACCCACACCCCCTTTTATTCTGCGGCGACGGCAGCCTCACACCGCAGCCGAACCAGTGAACCCTCGTACTCCTCTCCGCGTGGGCTTCCACTGCCGCATCTTCCCTGGCTCCGCGTCGTCCCCTTCTTAGGCCTCGCCGTCGTCCATCGCCGTGGTGCTCTCGGCGCGGCATGGTCAATGTGGTCAATGACCGACTTCCATCGAAATAGTACTGTACATGGAGGGGCTGACAGCTGGGTCCACGGCAGCCGCAAGGAAGTGCCTCCTTATTACGTGGAAAATAATTATTCCTCCACCTGACAGCAGGGACCCACCGGACGGGCCACCGTATTTCGTGAAAAAAAATGTTTCTCCCCTGATTGCTGCGACCAACCAGACGGGCCACCGTATTTCCTGAAAAAAATGTTCCCCCCGCTGTCAGCTCGGACCCACCGGAAGTGCCTACTTATTACGCACAAAAAAATGAATACTCCCCCTGCTAGCTGGGACCTAGCTTGATTGGAGGCTGACTTGTTGGCCTACTAAGTTGACAGGGATGGAGGGCTTTGTCAACTTAGTCAATATGAACGATTCTAGCTCCATTGACTGTACGATGTCCATCCAATGGCCGTAGTGCTTCTTCAACCTCTGGTCTTCTTGCTCCAGCCGCCCAAAGCAGCGCCGGTCATGCCGCATGCTCCTGCCTCTCGTGGCCGGCTGTGGTGCCGCGGAGGCCTCACCGCCCCCTACTATTCCCACCGCTGGCCAGGCCCTGCGGCGACGGTAGCCTCACACCGCAACCGAACCAGTGAACCCTCGTATTCCTCTCCGCGTGGGCTTCCACTGCCTCGTCTTCCCCGGCTCCGCGTCGTCCCCTTCCTAGGCCTCGCCATCATCCACCGCCCTGGTGCTCTCCATGCGGCGTGGTCAACGAGGTCAAGGAACGACTTCCATCGGAAGAGTGCTGTACATGGAGAGGCTGACAGATGGGTCCACGGCAGCCACAAGGAAGTGCCTCCTTATTACGCGCAAAATAATTATTCCTCCACCTGACAGCAGGGACCCACCGGACGGGCCACCGTATTTCGCAAAAAAAATGTTTTCCCCCTGACTGCTGGGACCCACCAGCTACATCTTCGCACGCAAGGAAGTGCGTCCGGGCAAAAAAACGATTCTCCTCCTGACTACTGGGACCCACCAGCTACATCTTCGCACGCAAGGAAGTGCCTGACAGTCGGGACCCACCTGGTCAAAGCGTACGTGGTGTTGTCATTCTGGTCGCGAACGTGTGTGTACATACTGGTCGATGTAGAGGCACACACGTGTCGTAGTAGAGGCGCGCATGTAGCATGTACACGTATGTACAACGGCCAGGGTGCAAGAAAGAAAATATAGCCACGTACGTACATACAGGCGGGGTCTCGAACGCCTACTTGCGCATACATACGGCCAGGACTCGTGTACATGGCTGGGTCGAAACGGAGAAACTGTGTCGCCGTCGTGTTCATGGGGAGGCAACAGAATGCATCGTGTTCATCAGGAGGCAACGGAATGCGTCATGTTCACCGGGAGGCAACAGAACACGTGGGAGCCAACCGGCTTGGATGGATAGCCAATGGAAACGTGGCCTGGCGTACCGCAGAATGGAGGAAACGGCCTTATGTTCGACCGGCCATGTTCGAAACGGGATCCTGTTCATCGCGAGGGGTCTGGCGTACCACAAAACGGAGGAAACGGACTTGTGTTGGACCTCCTATGGTCAAAATGGGGTCCTGTTGATCGGGAGGGGTGTGGCGTACCGCAAAATGGAGGAAACGGACTTGTGTTGGAGCGCTACGGTCGAAACGGGGGTCCTGTTCATCGGTAGGGGTGTGGCATACCGCAAAACGGGACTCCACGGGATACTGTTCATCTCCACCCTTGACCTCCTCCAGCCTCCACGGGCTACTGTTCATCCACCGTCGACCTCCTCCAGCCTCCACCTGCGATTGTTCATCCACGGGCTCCTGTTCATCTAGCCTCCACCGCGCGCTACTCCATCGGCTACTGTTCAACCAGCCCTCTCCACGGGCTCCTGTTCCACCACCCCTCCACGGGCTACTGTTCATCCACCCCTCCACCGTCTACTGTTCATCCAGCCCTCCACGGGGTCGTCCTGTTCATCCAGCCCTCCACAGGGTCCTGTTCATCCAGACCCAACCGGCTCGATCGATCGTGGTCCTGTTCATCCAGAGGCAACACCACGGGGTCCTGTTCATCGACCCCATCGCTCACTGTTCATCCACCC